>NW_020867070.1:489162-736154 GCF_003369695.1 Bos indicus x Bos taurus
AGGATTAATGTGAAGACCCCCTTAGACTGAGTCCTGCTCTTGTCACATTCAATCATCTGCTTTTCCTCTATGTTGGAATCTTCTAGCACTCATGTGACTGATGGTATTATTTTGCCTCACTGTCAGATGGTTTGTGATATGCAGAGGTAACGTGTGCGAAGGACCTGACACATAGTAGGCACTTCAGCGTTAGTTCCCGTCCTCCTTTCTTACCCTTCAAGACTGAGAACCACATCTTATCAACCTTGAATCCCAGTGGCCAGGAGAGAGCCAAGGACATCGTAGCCTCCTGTGACTATATAATGCATTCTAAGTCCTCCAGACAGAAATGCACTAGGTCTCCCTTAAAAATATACTCAGATATTCCTTGATATACAAACCCAGGAACCTGGAATAATTCTGTTAAGTATTCGGATTAGCTATTCACTTTCTAGACTCAGGATTCACTCTGAAATTTAGGAACCAAATAGATTCAGATTATATGCCTGCAACCTGCTACTTAAACTCCTATTTACTCTAACTCTCTCTGTGAACTCAGTTTGCTATATTTGGCTAGTGTTTTGAGCTCCAAGTATGTTTTATGTTTATATCATTGAATAACACAGTCATCTAGAGGAATACCTTAGCTCCATATCATTTTGTGTGTTTTAGAGGAAGTTTCTACATTTATACATTAATTGATTTTGTTGTGTGTATGTTGAGAGTCATGTTCTATTTTAAGCAAGTCTCCCCAACAGTGAATAACCTGATGTGAATGACATTTAATTAATTCTCATAGATTCCTATGAGTGGAATGGCTGGGATAAACACATATGTGGGTGGCCAGATATTCCCACACCCTTTTCTGTAGGAGATGGACCATCCTGCATTTCTACCAGTGTGTGGGATATGTCTGTTTCCCACAGCTTTGCAGTGGAGGGCATTGTTGAACTCTTGAAATTTGGGGTTCATTTTTAAAATTTCATCTCTCACTGCCATTTTTTTCCCTTTTAGAGTGAGAATATACAGGTTACGCTACCTCTGGAGGACCATTTGGAAGGAAAAGTTGGTTTTAAGACCTATGCAAATTACTTCACAGCTGGTGCTGACTGGTCTGTCATCATCTTCCTTATTCTAGTAAACATTTCAGCTCAGGTACATAAGGGCATTTATTTTGGTTTGTGCACTCAGCTTGATATTTACATACTATTTATATTGTATTTTATGATTATTTTTAAATATTTGTATTAAGAGATTTATCTCAAAGACTTGGCTCATGCAGCTGTGGGCCTAGCTTGGTGAATCTGAAATCAGAAAGGCAGGCCTGCAGGCTGGAACCTCAGGCAGGAGCTGACCCTGCTGTCTTGAGATAGAATTTCTTCCTCCTCCAGGAAGCCTCAGGTTTTGCTCTTAGGGCCTTTGTCTGACTGGATGAAGCCACCAATGTTGAGGGTGGTCTCCTCTCCTGAAGTTCTGATGATGGATGTGAACCACATCCACAAAATACCTTCACAGCAACATCTAGATGAGTGTTTGGTTGAATCACTGGAGACTGGCCCAGCCAAGCTGACACCGGAACTGACCATCACTGTACCTGTCAAACTTTTTGCTTTGCAAAATCCCAACATTTGTACTGTTATTACTGCCTTTTGCAGGCCACTTGGATGTACATTGAAGTACATTATATTTGGGGAGCAAAGTCTTCTAGGGAAAAGGGGATTTCTTTTAAAGATATTAACTTGTAAGATGCCCTCCCCTGACCTGTGGTCATCTGGGGTGAGGGGCTTGGCGCAGACCTGAGCCAGAAGGACTGTCTCCATGTTCTGGAGCCTTTCCATCCCCCATCCTAGTGAGCAGGGTGTGAGGCTCAGTGACGTCAGTGTGTGAGTGACTGCTATTTCCTGCTCCAGGTTACCTACATCCTGCAGGATTGGTGGCTTGCATTCTGGTGAGTGATTCCTCGTCTGACCCAAAGTGCTGTGAAGTCTACACAAAGCCGCCTTTCCCACAGAGTCAGGGAAGGGAGATGGGGCTTGTTCAGCCTCCTCTTCTGACCCTCACACAGTTTCCCTGAAGAAAGATGAAAGTTCCTGCGGGTGGTGTGTGATCCCCTGGTGGTCTCTCCCCATGTCCCTCCCTTCAGCAGCTTCTTCACAGACAATTTTTCTTTTCTTTTTTTGAACTTTTAATATTTTATTGGGATATAGCCAATCAACAGTGTTGTGATAGTTTCATATGAACAGTGAAGGGATGCAACCATACATATACATGTACCCATTCTCCCCCAGACCTCCCTCCCATCCAGGCTGCCACATAACACTGGGCAGAGTTCCATGTGCTATACAATAAGACCTTGTTGGTTACCTGTTTTAAATATATCAGTGTGTGCATGAACATCCTAATTTTCTAACTATCCTTCCCCTTGGCAACCATAAGTTCATTTTCTAAGTCTGTCTCTACAGATAATTTTGAAATCTGAAACTCATGATTCAGATTTTTAAAAGGAAGACGCACAGAGGGCCTTGTGAGCTGGGAAACACTTTCCAGCATGATATACATTTCTTGAATTGAGGTAATTTTTTTGTGATATTTGTGAAAATTCTATGTATATAATATAATATTTTTTATTTCCTGTTCCATAGGGCGAATGTACAAAGTGACCTGTATTTTGGGGGATATGTAAAAGAAAATGAAGAGGTAGTATTCGTCCTGAACTGGTACTTAGGAGTTTATTCAGGTAAAGTTGAGTCATCTGCTCTATAATACCAGAGTTTAGGTGCTTACAATGAGTCTGCATGAGCAAGAGGGCTTTCAAAGTAATTCAGTAATGTCTAATAGATTAAGTATCTGATTTGCATTTACACTGTGAATTAATTAGAATAATTATTTTAAAGATCTACTAGAAGAAAAAAGGCTGAATGAAGACTCTTAACTTGTTCCATACTAGATTTTGGTAGTTAAACCAGGATTGCATATTGAGAAAATCAGCCACTGGAAATATGTAGCTACTGTGTATTCTAGTAGGTGCTTTAGCTAAATCTTATATCTTTATATAGATGGGCAAGGGGGATAGAAATGAATCCCCACTCTGTGGTTCAGGTTGTTCCAATTCTGTCTGAATAAACCCTGGCTTTTATTGATCTTGGATGAAATCCTCTAGCAGCCTGGGCCCCAGATAAAAGCATTATTCCCTCCCAGATATGCAAAACTCCCCTTTCCACACTGCTCATCTCCTGGGCTTCACTAATAACTTGAGAAGTTAGGCAGGGGAAGCCCAGTGTCTGGAATTAGGATTCTTTCTCTTTCTTACCCTGAGATCACAGTGTTATCTCCTCCCCAACTGTGTGATTAATTCAAAATTTGGCTTGCCAGACTAATATTAACTATTAACGTGACTCTATTCACAAGAGTATTTAGGATATATACATAGCATAGCATTGCATACTATTTAAAGGATGTCTTTAACAAAAAATTTAAATGCTTTCTTTATCTATTCATTTGTTGATGTACATTTAGGTTTCTGCCATGTCCTAGATTTTGTAAATAGTGTTGCTGTGAACACTGGGGTACAAGTGTCTTTTGAATTATGGTTTTCTCAGAGTATATGCCCAGTAGTGGGATTGCTGGATCACATGGTAGTTCTACTTTCAATTTTTTAAGGAACCTCCATACTTTTCTCCATAGTGACTGTAGCAATTTACATTCCTACTAACAGTGCAAGAAGGTTCTCTTCCATACCTTCTCTAGCATTTATTGTTTGTATATTTTTTGATGATGGCCATTCTGACTGGTGTGAGGTAATACTTTATTATAGTTTTGATCTGGATTTCTCAAATAATGATACTGAGCATCTTCCCATTTGCCTCTTGACCATCTGTATGTTTTCTTTGGAGAAAGGTCTATACAGGTCTTTGCCCATTTTTTGATTGGGTTGTTTGGATTTTTTGATATTACGCTGCATCAGCTGATTGTATATTGTGGAGATTAATCCCTGGTCAGTTACTTATTTTGTAATTATTATCTTCCATTCTCAGGGCTGTCTTTTCATCTCATTTATGGTACATATATACACTGGATCAGGGGAGAGGGGCTCCCCAGATAACTCAAATGGTAAAGAATTTGCCTGCAATGCTGGAGACCTGAGTTTCATCCCTGGGTCTGGAAGAACCCCTGGATAAGGGAGTGGCAACCCATTCCAGTATTATGCTTTGAGAATTCCATAGACAGAGGAGCCAGGCAGGCTACGGTCCATGGGATCACAAGAGTCCGACACGAATGAACAACTTAACTTTCATTTTCAAAAAAAGGAATGAAATTGGATCATTTGTTGAGAGGTGGATGGACCTAGAGTCTGACATACAAAATAAAGTAAGTCATAAAGAGAAAAACAGAAAAAAAATACTTGAATTAATGCATATATATGGAATCTAGCCTCCTTATGGATCAATGCCTTATTATGGCGAAAAGACTTGCATAACTCAATGAAGCTATGATATATGCCATGTACGGCCACCTAAGACAGACGGGTCATAGGGGAGGGTTCTGACAAATCCACTGGAGGAGAGAATGGCAAACCACTCCAGTGTACTAGCCACAAGAAACCCATCAGTTCAGTTCAGTTCAGTTCAGTCGCTCAGTCATGTCCGACTCTTTGCGACCCCATGAATCGCAGTACGCCAGGCCTCCCTGTCCATCACCAACCCCCAGAGTTCACTCAGACTCATGTCCATCAAATCAGTGATGCCATGCAGCCATCTCATCTTCTGTCCTTCCCTTCTCCTCCTGCCCCCAATCCCTCCCAGCATCAGAGACTTTTCCAATGAGTCAACTCTTCGCATGAGGTGGCCAAACTACTGGAGTTTCAGCTTTAGCATCATTCCTTGCAAAGAAATCCCAGGACTGATCTCCTTTAGAATGGACTGGTTGGATCTCCTTGCAGTCCAAGGGACTCTAAAGAGTTTTCTCCAACACCACAGTTCAAAAGCATCAATTCTCTGGCACTCAGCCTTCTTCACAGTCCAACTCTCACATCCATACATGACCACAGGAAAAACAATAGCCTTGACTAGATGGAACTTTGTTGGCAAAATAAAGTCTCTGCTTTTCAATATGCTATCTAGGCTGGTCATAACTTTTCTTTGAAGGAGTAAGCATCTTCTAATTTCATGGCTGCAGTCACCATCTGCAGTGATTTTGGAGGCCAAAAAAATAAAGCCTGACACTGTTTCCACTGTTTCCCCATCTATTTCCCATGAAGTGATGGGACCAGATGCCATGATCTTCGTTTTCTGAATGTTGAGTTTTAAGCCAACTTTTTCACTCTCCTCCTTCACCTTCATCAAGAGGCTTTTGAGTTCCTCTTCACTTTCTGCCATAAGGGTGGTGTCATCTGCATATCTGAAGTTATTGACATTTCTCCCGGCAATCTAGATTCCAACTTGTGCTTGTTCCAGCCCAGCATTTCTCATGATGTACTCTGCATATAAGTTAAATAAGCAGGGTGACAATATACAGCCTTGACATACTCCTTTTTCCTATTTGGAACCAGTCTGTTGTTCAGTGTCCAGTTCTAACTCTTGCTTCCTGACCTGCATACAGATTTCTCAAGAGGCAGGTCAGGTGATCTGGTATTCCCATCTCTTTCAGAATTTTCTACAGTTAATTGTGAGCCACACAGTCAAAGGCTTTGGCATAGTCAATAAAGCAGAAATCGATGTTTTTCTGGAACTCTCTTGCTTTTTCCATGATCCAGCGGATGTTGGCAATTTGATCTCTTGTTCCTCTGCCTTTTCTAAAACCAGCTTGAACATCAGGAAGTTCACGGTTCACATATTGCTGAAGCCTGGCTTGGAGAATTTTGAGCATGACTTTACTAGCATGTGAGATGAGTGCAATTGTGAGGTAGTTTGAATGTTCTTTGGCATTGCCTTTCTTTGGGATTGGAATGAAAACTGATGTTTTCCAGTCCTGTTGCCACTGCTGAGTTTTCCAAATTTGCTGGCATATTGAGTGCAGCACTTTCACAGCATCATCTTTCAGGATTTGAAATAGCTCAACTGGAATTCCATCACCTCCACTAGCTTTGTTCATAGTAATGCTTTCTAAGGCCCATTTGACTTCACATTCCAGAATGTCTGGCTCTAGGTGAGTGATCACACCACCGTGGTTATCTGGGTCATGAAAATCTTTTTTGTACGGTTCTTCTGTGTATTCTTCACAACTCTTCTTAATATCTTCTGCTTCTATTAAGTCCATACAATTTCTGTCCTTTATCAAGCCCATCTTTGCATGAAGTGTTCCTGTGGTATCTGTAATTTTCTTGAAGATATCTCTAGTCTTTCATATTCTGTTGTTTTCCTCTCTTTCTTTGCATTGATCGCTGAGGAAGGCTTTCTTATATCTTCTTGCTATTCTTTGGAACTCTGTATTCAGATGTTTATATCTTTGCTTTTCTCCTTTGCTTTTAGCTTCTCTTCTTTTCACAGCTATTTGTAGGGCCTCCCCAGATAGCCATTTTGCTTTTTTGCATTTCTTTTCCATGGGGATGGTCTTGATCCCTGTCTCCTGTACAATGTCACGAACCTCATTCGATAGTTCATCAGGCTACTCTATCTATCAGATCTAGGCCCTTAAATCTATTTCTCACTTCCACTGTATAATCATAAGGGATTTGATTTAGGTCATACCTGAATGGTCTAGTGGTTTTCCCTACTTTCTTCAATTTAAGTCTGAATTTGGCAATAAGGAGTTCATGATCTGAGCCACAGTCAGCTCCTGGTCTTGTTTTTGTTGATTATAGAGAGCTTCTCCATCTTTGGCTGCAAAGAATATAATCAATCTGATTTCGGTGTTGACCATCTGGTGATGTCCATGTGTAGAGTCTTCTCTTGTGTTGTTGGAAGAGGGTGTTTGCTATGACCAGTGCATTTTCTTGGCAAAACTCTATTAGTCTTTGTCCTGCTTCATTCTGTATTCCAAGGCCAAATTTGCCTGTTACTCCAGGTGTTTCTTGACTTCCTACTTTTGCATTCCAGTCCTCTATAATGAAAAGGACATCTTTTTTGGGTATTAGTTCTAAAAGGTCTTGGAGGTCTTCATAGAACCGTTCAACTTCAGCTTCTTCAGCGTTACTGGTTGGGGCATAGACTTGGATTACTGTGATATTGAATGGTTTGCCTTGGAAATGAACAGAGATCATTCTGTCATTTTTGAGATTGCATCCAAGTACTGCATTTCAGACTCTTTTGTTGACCATGATGGGCACTCCATTTCTTCTGAGGGATTCCTGCCCACAGTAGTAGATATAATGGTCATCTGAGTTAAATTCACCCATTCCCGTCCATTTTAGTTTGCTGATTCCTAGAATGTCGACGTTCACTCTTGCCATCTCTTGTTTGACCACTTCCAATTTGCCTTGATTCATGGACCTGACATTCCAGGTTCCTATGAAATATTGCTCTTTACAGCACTGGACCTTGCTTCTATCACCAGTCACATCCACAGCTGGGTATTGTTTTTGCTTTGGCTCTATCCCTTCATTCTTTCTGGAGTTATTTCTCCACTGATCTCCAGTAGCATATTGGGCACCCACAGACCTGGGAAGTTTCTCTTTCGGTATCCTATCATTTTGCCTTTTCATACTGTTCATGGGGTCCTCAAGGCAAGAATACTGAAGGGGTTTGCCATTCCCTTCTCCAGTGGACCACATTCTGTCAGACCTCTCCACCATGACCTGCCCATCTTGGGTGGCCCCATGGGCATGGCTTGGTTTCATCGAGTTAGACAAGGCTGTGGCCCTAGTGTGATTAGATTGACTAGTTTTCTGTGAGTATGGTTTCAGTGTGTCTGCCTTCTGATGCCCTCTTGCAACACCTTCCGTCTTACTTGGTTTTCTCTTACCTTGGACATGGGGTATCTCTTCACAGCTGCTCCAGCAAAGCACAGCCGCTGCTCCTTACCTTGGACGAGGGGTATCTCCTCACTGCCGCCCCTTCTGACCTTGAACATTGAATAGCTCCTCTAGGCCCTCCTGTGCCCGCACAGCCCCTGCTCTTTGGAGGTGGGGTTGCTCCTCCCAGCCGCCGCCCCTGACCTCGGACGTGGGGTAACTACTCTTGGCTGCCTCCCCTTGGGAATGGGGTCCTCCTGGCTTCTGCCGCTGACCTTGGACATGGGGTAGCTACTCTTGACCGTGCTAAGTGTGCCAGTCACAGCTGCCAGAGCTAAATGCGCAGGTTGCAGCCGCCCATGCTATAAAAACCAATGAACTGCATAAAACCCGTGAACCGCATCAGATCAGATCAGTCGCTCAGTCGTGTCCGACTCTTTGCGACGCCATGAATCACAGTACGCCAGGCCTCCCTTTCCAGCACCAACTCCCGGAGTTCACTGAGACTCACATCCATCAAGTCAGTGATACCATCCTGCCATCTCATCCTCTGTCGTCCCCTTCTCCTCTTGACCCCAATCCCTCCCAGCATCAGAGTCTTTTCCAATTAGTCAACTCTTCGCATGAGGTGGCCACAGTACTGGAGTTTAAGCTTTAGCATCATTCCTTCCAAAGAAATCCCAGGGCTGATTGCCTTCAGAATGGACTGGTTGGTTCTCCTTGCAGTCCAAGGGACTCTAAAGAGTTTTCTCCAACACCACAGTTCAAAAGCATCAATTCTCTGGCACTCAGCCTTCTTCACAGTCCAACTCTCACATCCATACATGACCACAGGAAAAACCATAGCCTTGACTAGATGAAATTTTGTTGGCAAAGTAATGTCTCTGCTTTTGAATATGCTATCTAGGTTGGTCAGAACTTTCCTTCCAAGGAGTAAGCGTCTTTTAATTTCATGGCTGCACTCACCATCTGCAGTGATTTTGGAGCCCCAAAAAATAAAGTCTGACACTGTTTCCCCATTCTATTTTCCATGAAGTGATGGAACTGGATGCCATGATCTTCATTTTCTGAACGTTGAGCTTTAAGCCAACTTTTTCACTCTCCTCTTTCACTATCACCAAGAGGCTTTTTAGTTCCTCTTCACTTTCTGCCATAAGGGTGGTGTCATCTGCATATCTGAGGATATTGACATTTCTCCCGGCAATCTTGATTCCAGCTTGTGTTTCTTCCAGTCTGGCATTTCTCATGATGTACTCTGCATATAAGTTAAATAAACAGGGTGACAATATACAGCCTTGACGTACTCCCTTTCCTATTTGGAACCAGTCTGTTGTTCAGTGTCCAGTTCTAACTGTTGCTTCCTGACCTGCATACAAATTTCTCAAGAGGCAGATCGGGTGGTCTGGTATTCCCATCTCTTTCAGAATTTTCCACAGTTTATTGTGACCCACACAGTCAAAGGCTTTGGCATAGTCAATAAAGCAGAAATCAATGTTTTTTCTGGAACTCTCTTGCTTTTTCCATGATCCAGCAGATGTTGGCAATTTGATCTCTGGTTCTTCTGCCTTTTCTAAAACCAGCTTGAACATCAGGAAGTTCACAGTTCACATATTGCTGAAGCCTGGCTTGGAGAATTTTGAGCATTACTTTACTAGCGTGTGAGATGAGTGTTATTGTGCCATAGTTTGAGCATTCTTTGACATTTCCTTTCTTTGGGATTGGAATGAAAACTGATGTTTTCCAGTCCTGTTGCCACTGCTGAGTTTTCCAAATTTGCTGGCATACTGAGTGCAGCACTTTCACGGCATCATCTTTCAGGATTTGAAATAGCTCAACTGGAATTTCATCACCTCCACTAGCTTTGTTCATAGTGATGCTTTCTAAGGCCCACTTGTCTTCACATTCTAGGATGTCTGGCTCTAGGTCAGTGATCACACTATCGTGATTATCTGGATCATGAAGATCTTTTTTGTACAGTTCTTCTGTGTATTCTTGCCATCTCTTCTTAATATCTTCTGCTTCTTTTAGGTCTATACCATTTCTGTCCTGTATCGAGCCCATCTTTGCATGAAATGTTCCTTTGGTATCTCTGATTTTCTTGAAGAGATCCCTAGTCTTTCCCATTCTGTTGTTTCCTCTATTTCTTTGCATTGCTCACTGAAGAAGGATTTCTTATCTCTTCTTGCTATTCTTTGGAACTCTGCATTCAGGTGTTTATATCTTTCCTTTTTTACTTTGCTTTTAGCTTCTCTTCTTTTCACAGCTATTTGTAAGGCCTTCCCAGACAGCCATTTTTATTTTTTGCATTTCTTTTACATGGGCATGGTCTTGATCCCTGTCTCCTGTACAATGTCATGAACCTCCGTCCATAGTTCATCAGGCACTCTCTCTATCAGATCTAGGCCCTTAAATCTATTTCTCACTTCCACTGTATAATCAGAAGAGATTTGATTTAGGTCATACCAGAATGGTCTAGTGGTTTTCCCTGCTTTCTTCAATTTCAGTCTGAATTTGGCAATAAGGAGTGATCTGAGCCACAGTCAGCTCCTGGTCTTGTTTTTGTTGACTGTAGAGAGCTTCTCCATCTTTGGCTGCAAAGAACATAATCAGTCTGATTTTGGTGTTGACCATCTGGTGATGTCCATGTGCAGAGTCTTCTCTTGTGTTGTTGGAAGTGGGTGTTTGTTATGACCACTGCATTTTCTTGGCAAAACTCTATTAGTCTTTGTCGTGCTTCATTCCGTATTCCAAGGCCAAATTTGCCTGTTACTCCAGGTGTTTCTTGACTTCCTACTTTTGCATTCCAGTCCCCTATAATTAAAAGGACATCTTTTTTGGGTGTTAAAAAGGCAAAAAGATATGACACCAAAAGATTAGCCCCCCAGATCAGAAGGTGTCCAATAAGCTACTGGGGAAGAACGGAAGATAACTACAAATAGCTCCATACAGGATGAAGTGACTGGGCCACAGTGGAAATGCATTCAGGTGTGGTTGTATCTGGTGGGGAAAGTAAAATATGATGCTGTAAATAACAGTATTGCATAGGAACCTGGAATGTTAGGTCCATGAATCAAGGTAAACTGGACGTGGTCAAGTAGGAGATGGTAAGAGTAAACATAGACATCTTAAGAATCAGTGAACTAAAATGGATGGGAATGGGTGAATTTAATTCAGTTGACCATTGTATCTACTACTGTGGGCAAGAATTGCTTAGAAGAAATGGAATAGTCCTCATAATCAACAAGAGTCCAAAATGCAGTTCTTGGGTGCAACCTTAAAAATGACAGAATGATCTTGGTTCATTTCCAAGGCAAACCGTTCAACATGTCAGTAATCCAAGTCTATTCCCCAACCACTGATGGCAAAGAAGATGAAGTTGACCAGTTCTATGAAGACCTAGAAGACCTCCTAGAACATGCAGAGTCCCAGAGAATAGCAAGGAGAGATCACAAGCCCTTCTTCAATGGACAATACAAAGAAATAGAGGAAAACAACAGAAAGGGTAAGACTAGAGATTTCTTTCAGAGAAGGCAATGGAACCCCACTCCAGTACTCTTGCATGGAAAATCCCATGGATGGAGGAGCCTGATTGGCTGCAGTCCATGGGGTCGCAAAGAGTCGGACATGACTGAGCAACTTCACTTTCACTTTACACTTTCGTACTTTGGAGAAGGAAATGGCAACCCATTCCAGTATTCTTGCCTGGAGAATCCCAGGGATGGGGCAGCCTGGTGGGCTGCCATCTATGGGGTTGTACATGACTGAAGCGACTTAGCAGCAGCAGCCACAGCAGAGATCTCTTCAAGAAAATTGGAAATATCAAAGGAACATTTCATCCAAAGATGGGCACAATAAAGAACAGAAATGGTAAAGACCTAATTGAAGCAGAAGATATCAAGAAGAGATGGAAAGAATACACAGAACTGTACAATAAAAATCTTAATGACCTGGATACCCACAATGATGTAGTCTCTCACTCAGAGCCGGACATTCTGGAGTGTGAAGTCAAGTGAGCCTTAGGAAGCACAGCTCCCTGTAAAGCTAGTAGAGGTGACGGAATTCCAGCAGAGCTATTTAAAATCCTAAAAGATTTACAGTGCTATTAAAGTGCTGCAGTCAATATGTCAGCAAATTTGGAAAATCCAGCAGTGGCCACAGGACTGGAAAAGGTCAATCCTCATCCCAATTCCCAAGAAGGGCAGTACTAAAGTATGTTCAATCCACCAGACAATTCTGCTTATCTCACATGCTACTAATGTTATGCTCAAAAATCCTTCAAGCTGTGTTTTAGCATCATGTGAACTGAGAACTTCCAGATGTTCAAGCTGCATTTAGAAAAGGCAGAGGAACCAGAGATCATATTGCCAACATTTGCTGCATCATAGAGAAAACAAGAGAATTCCAGAAAAAATGTACCTCTGTTTCACTAACTAAGCTAAAGCCTTTGACTGTGTATGTCATAACAAACTATGGAAAACTCTTAAAGAGATTGGAATACTAGACCATTTTACCTGTCTCCTGAGAAACCTGTATGCAGGTCAAGAAGCAACAGTCAGCACCCTGTATGGAACAACTGATTGGTTCAGGATTGAGAAAGGAGTACAACAAGGTTGTTTATTGTCACCCTGTTTATTTAACTTATACACAGAGCAGGGATCATATGAAATGCTGGGCTGGATGGGTTATAAGCTGGAATCAAGATTGCTGGAGAGTATCAGTCTCAGATATGTGGATGATACCACTCAAATGGCAGAAAGCAAAAAGGAACTAAAGAGCCTCTTGATGAGAGTGAAGAAGGAGGGTGAAAAAGCCAGCTTAAAACTGAATATTAAAAAAAAAATAACATCATGGCATCCAGTCCCATCACTTCATACAAACAGAAGGGGAAAATGTGGGAGCAGTGCCAGATTTCCTCTTCTTGGGCTCTAGAATCACTGTGGATGGTGACTGCAGCCATGGAATTAGAAGACAGTTGCTTATTGGCAGGAAAGCTATGACAAACCTACACAGTGTGTTAAAAGGCAGAGACATCACTTTGCCAACAAAGGTCCATATACTCAAGGCTATGTTGTTTCCAGTAGTCATGTATGGATGTGAGAAATGGACAATAAAGAAGGCTGAGCACTGAAGAATTGATGCTTTAGAACTGTGATGCTAGAGAAGACTTGAGATTGAGAGTCCCTTGGACAGCAGGGAGATCAAACCAGTCAGTCTTAGAGGAAATCAGCCAATCAACCCTGAATACTCATTGGAAGTACTGATACTGAAGCTGAAGCTCCAAAACTTTGGCCTCCTGATGAAAGCAGCTGACTTACTGGAAAAGACCCTGATACTGGGAAAGGCTGAAAGCAAAAGGACAAGAGAGTGATAGAGGATGAGCTGGTTGGGTGGCATCACCAATTCATGAACTTGGGTTAACTCCGGGAGAGGGACAGGGAAGCCTGGCGTGCTGCAGTCAATGGGGTTGCCAAGGGTTGGATGAGACTTGGCGACTGAACAACAACAACAGCAACATGGAAATGAGAAAAATGGTACATATGAACCTATTTGCAGGGGATAAATAGAGTTGTAGCAGTAGAGAATAGATATTTGGACACAGAGTGGAAATGGGGATGTGAGGGAGATGAATTGGAAGATTAGGATTGACATAGATACACTACCATGTGTAAAACAGGTAGCTAGTGGGGAGCTGCTATATAATACAAGGTGCTCAGCTCAGTGCTCTGTGATGACCTAGAGGGGAGGGATGGGGGAAGGGAGGTCCAAGAGGGAGGGGATATATGTATACATATAGCTGGTTTACTTTGTTGAGCAGAAGAAACTAACACAACTTTGTAAAGCAACTATACCCCCAATAATTTTTTTTAATAAGTAAAAATTTAAATATCCTCACAGGAAATTCTTGGAAAAACTTTCTCTCTCTCTCTCTCTTTTTTTTTTTTTTTGGAAAAACTTTCTGCAAAGAGTAAGTTATATAAAAATCGACTTATTGTAATTTGGTATTTATTTTATTGATCACTTGGTAAGAAACTTGAATCTACCAGCTATTTACCTTCTGAATTGGTGGACAATGAAGGCTTAAAGAAGAAGGAATGAATTCTGTTACACATTCATATAGTATGGTGGGCTAAGGCAAATACCTGTTGATGGAATTCAGGAATTTAAGCAGCTTTCAGAATTTAAATAACACTGATGTGGCAGCTGAATGGAAAAAAGTACTTGATGGATATATGTTGCCAAAGTTATCCCCAATCTATATAGCATTGTGAGTTGAAGAGATGTTTGGAGGTATATTTTAATTTTTATATGCATAGTAGTGCTCCTTTATGTCATTGATAAGACATAAATTTAAATGATTATATTTATTTACAAATGATTTGGGAATCTATAAAATAGTAAGAGATTCAGTTCAGTTCAGTTCAATCACTCAGTCGTGTCTGATTCTTTTTGACCCCTTGAACCGCAGCACGCCAGGCCTCCCTGTCCATCACCAACTCCCGGAGTCCACCCAAACCCATGTCCATAGAGTTGGTGATGCCATCCAACTGTCTCATCCTCTGTTGTCTCCTTCTCCTCCTGCCCTCAATCTTTCCCAGCATCAGGGTCTTTTCCAATGAGTCAACTCTTCGCATGAGGTGGCCAAAATACTGGAGTTTCAGCTTCAGCATCAGTCCTTCCAATGAACACCTAGGACTGAACTCCTTTAGGATGGACTTGTTGGATATCCTTGCAGTCCAAAGGACTCTCAAGAGTCTTCTCCAACACCACAGTTCAAAAGCATCAGTTCTTCGGCACTCAGCTTTCTTTATAGTCCAACTCTCAGGTCCATACATGACCCCTGGAAAAACCATAGCCTTGACTAGACGGACCTTTGTTGACAAAGTAATGTCTCTGCTTTCTAATATGCTGTCTAGGTTGGTCATAACTTTCCTTCCAAGGAGTAAATGTCTTTTAATTTCATGGCTGCAATCACCATCTTCAGTGATTTTGGAGCCCAGAAAAATAAAGTCAGCCATTGTTTCCACTGTTTCTCCATCTATTTGCCATAAAGTGATAAGACCGGATGCCATGATCTTCGTTTTCTGAATGTTGAGCTTTAAGCCAACTTTCTCACTCTCCTCTTTCACCTTCATCAAGAGGCTCTTTACTTCTTCACTTTCTGCCATAAGGATGGTGTCATCTGCATATCTGAGGTTATTGATATTTCTCCCAGCAATCTTGATTCCAGCTTGTGCTTCCTCCAGCCCAGTGTTTCTCATGATGTACTCTCCATATAAGTTAAATAAGCAGGGTGTCAATATTCAGCCTTGACGTACTCCTTTTCCATCTGTGAAAGATTAGTTTAGATTATCTTGTTTAGGTTATCTCATGTCAAAATATTATTTGTAGTTTCTTGAAGTTCAGTTATGAAAGAGATTGTCCATTTGCAATTTAACATGATCTTTTCATGTTCTTTATAGCTACTTGGGCATAGAAGTAGCTACTTTATTTTTAATATTTTAAATTTTTATTAATTTTTGTTATTTTTGCTTTCCAATGTTGTGTAATTTCTGTTGTACAGCCAAGTGAACCAGTTGAACATATATCTTCTCTTTCAATTTCCTTCCCAATTAGGTCACCACAGAACATTAAGTAGAGTTCTCTGTGTTATACCATAGGTTCTTAAAAAGCTACTTTACATGGAAGTAAATTTCCTTGTAATTTACAAGGAAGTGGTAGATCATTTCTCCTTTCCCTGCTAATTCATGTGCTGGTAGCAAAGCATTGAAGAAGGGAATGACAACCCACTCCAGTATTCTTGCCTGGAGAATTCCATGGATAGAAGATCCCGGGGGCTACAGTCCATGGGGTTGCAGAGAGTATGACTTGACTGAGCAACTAACACGTTCACTTTCACCAAAGCATACCTTACTTTTAGATTATGGGACATGTTGTAAATAATGAGATTTGAAAGGTAGAGAAAGGAAGATCAGCTACTTGTATAATTATCTGTCTTATAAGTTTTATTAGAACTTGTAATTGAATTAGGCAAGCCTAGAATGAAGCTGTTGTTTACATATGATTTTTTTTCCCCTATGTTGTTTGTATTTAGTGGGAGGAAAACAGTGATTTTTATATTTTTCTTTATAAATGTATTTTTGAATTCATTAAACTCTTATATAACCTACTTTATATATATATATATATATTTATATATATATATGTTTTTTATTCTGTATATATGTAAAGCTCTATACAAATTTTATTTATAGAATAAAATGCACAGTATCTTTTTAAACTGCCTGCCATACTTTAGCATGGTTGAGGATAAGACAGAGATCTTGTGCTGAGTGATGTTTCTTTTTTTCAGGGTTAACTGTGTCTACTGTCCTTTTTGGTATCACAAGGTCTCTGTTGATATTTTACATCCTTGTTAATTCTTCACAAACTTTGCACAACAAAATGTTGGAGTCCATTTTAAGAGCTCCAGTATTGTTCTTCCATAGAAATCCAATAGGTAAGTCAGACACGAAATTTCTAAATGAATGTGTCTTGTTAACACATTAAGTGTCTATTTGCATTTTCATATTTGAAAATGGAAGAGATGCCTGGAAGAAAATCACTGTATATGTTTATTCATTTTCTACAAAAAGCTTCACTGATAATTTTTCCTACCAGAGAAAATCTGAATATAGGAGCATATAAGCTTTTATTCCAATTTATGCATGTCTGTAAAAATACATAAATATTTACTTTGCAGGATGATTTAGGAATCCATTTGCTATGTGGCATATGAAAAAATGTTTTTGACTAGTTGTTAAAATGTTGGCTGTGTTACATAGTGTTAAGCTAACTAAGGGGGACCATCTTCCAGGAACATCTCTACAGAAGACAGGCTGTGTGCTTCTTTCTTCCATTGCCCATCCATTTCTGGGACCACAGTGCTCTGACCTATGCTCATATTTTGAGTTTTACCTAAATGGTAGTATAAAATTAATTAAAATACAAGATCAGTGAAATGTAAACATCCTCTTCAATAAAATCAACTCTCTAGTTTTACAATGGACCTTTGGTTACATTAAAGATGTCTTGTGGTACCCAGCAGGTGGATCTTCAGTATTAAGTAAGAGTGTCCTTGAAGGTTTCCCAGTGGTTTCATCCTCCACCCTGAGGCCTTCAACCTGTCTTGCTCTGGAAGGTAGCCAAAGCTACCTGGGTTTCTATGAAGAGTTAGTTCATCAGCATACATGCCCACTCTGCTCAGTTGGTTAGACTTGTGCTGAGGCCCAGGGTGGCTTTGTTTTTGCAGGTCATGATTTACAGGGCCTGTTGAGGCAGGGATGTGACTGGAGAGAGGACAGCAATAGCTTTGGCCTGGTCATCAACTAGCTGTGTAATCAAGGCCTAAGTAGGTAGATACTACTAGGCAGGCAAATCTCCAGGCAGGATGTTGTCATGGTTATAAGTATGGAGTCTGGAGCCAACTTCCTGGGTTCAATCCTGGATATAGTTACTAATAGTAGTAGCCAGTTATAGTTGTTAATACTTCTATGCTAGTTATTTAATTTCTCTGTGTCACAGTTTCCTTACCTATAAAATGAGTATACTTCTCACACACTTAGCAATATCTTGACGTTGTGGACATTAAGCAGGTTAATACATTCACAGCACTTAGCACAGGGTCAGTGCCTAATGAACCTCAGTGAGGATGATGGCATGGTGTCTGGGAACTTCTCTCCTGTGAAATGGGAATAACCAGTGCCCTTCCTGTTTCACAAGACTGTTGTGAGGATTAAATAAGGCTGTTTGGTGCAGCATCTTGTGCAGATTTATTCAACACATGTTTTGTAGTCCAGTCACTGTAAGGAGCACAGGATGATAAAGTGCAGAGACCCACACAATCTCATCTAATTACGAAGCTAGAGTGAGGAAGTGATTGGAAGAGTCTTTGCTATTATGGCTGTGAAGTCACTCTACTTTGCCTGTTAATGTGAAAACTACAGTTGTAAATTTGGGAGCATCAAGTGGGACTGAATTTCTGTTATCACAGCCTCTGAGTGTTTGTGACCGCTTGTTAACCAGGCTCTTGATGACCTATATGCATCTCCAGATGCTGATTTATTATTCAAGGATTTAGAATCAAGTTTAAACCTTTAAGGTCACTAATCCGAGAGCGGCAGGCATACCAGCGTGTATCTTGTCTCCCCCTCCTGTGTCTGTTATCAGAACTTCATCCCTTCAAGAAAATAGAAGCCCAAATAAGGACTGCAAAGATAGGCCCAAAGGTTTAGGGTCATCGGTTATTTACTCTTTTAGTAGTATATTAAATTGAACTCTTCCTTGTGTTTATTTTTAAAAATAGAATTTGTAATAGATTGTTTATGGTGTCTTTGTTTCTGGTATGTGATGGCATGAAGAGAGAACCACATAGAGTGGTGTTACTTCTAAGCAAATTCAAGCTCACCCTGGTCGCCTTACAACACTGATAAATCTTACAGATGACATGTTAAGGCAAAGAATAATGACTTTATTTGGAAACCTGGCAGACTGAGAAGATGGCAGACTGATGTCTCAAAATAACCATCTTATTGGGGTCTGGATGCCTGGTTCTTTTATAGAACAGAGAGGAGAGGAGGCAAGGAAGTAAAGTCAAAAGGCCATTATCTTGCACAATAAGATGGTAATTGTTCATATTTTCTTTTCTGCAGCCATTCACACTTTGTGAGGGTCAGATTGTCTCACTGTGAGCTGAAAAAAACCACTTTAACATTCAGGCAGAGGGGCAGGTTTCCTTGACCAAAGCAATGAATAGCAGTGGTCAAAAATCAGGTCCAGCATGGAGTCACAATTGGCTTCTCCCTGTTACACGTCCTTTGATTTGAACCTTCCCTGTCTGGGGCCAGTGTCCTGTTCTTTCTCATCCTGAGTCTCCTCAGGGTTCACCACCCTTGCAGGGGTTGCTGCAGTATCCTGATGGCTGAAGCATCCTTTATTTACTGAAGTGACAGTGACATTTTTAGTTTTCACCAGATATTTACCAGAAATTCCCATATTTTATCCTGCAGCCTTAAGGATATACTATAATTGTGGATTCTGAGAAGGGAAATAAAATCAATGGTAAGTGATTCCTAGTCATTTAGTAATATTTCTGTTTTCCTGCCTATATCCCTGTGTACTTCTTAGATGCTTATTCATATGCCTGTGCTTGTCACACCTTGTTTACCTCTGAAAATAATGACTTATTACACCAGTAGTAAACTCAAAACTTGTAAATGGCCACAATCCAAGATTACCCAAAATGTGAGGTGCTGTGAGCCATCTGGAGGGAAAAAATTACAGAGAGGTTATACTTATATTTAAAAAGTATCACTTGGCAAAATTAATCTTGATAATTAAAGCAAAATTGGTATGACAATTAGGATTAACTTAGATATTTTGCAACTGTTTATTTACAAACTTAGCACTTGGAGTGAGTCTTAGATGGGATGGATCTAAAGATAGGGCACATTCTCAAATCCACCAACCCTTCCTGATACTGCCACATGATTTCCCCTTGTTTTAAAAATCAAGGCTCAGTTTCAATTCCCCACCCACTGCCATTTGGTGGTATTTTTGTTTTTATTTAGGTATCATCCTATTTTGTCTTTCTTTTTACCACTGACATTGACTTATTTCATATGAATTTGTAATATATTTAATTTGTTGTTGTTTTACTGCTAGTCATGTCTGACTCTCTTGTAGTCCCATGGACTGTAGCCTGCCAGGCTCCTCTGTCCATGGGATTTCCCAGACAAGAACACTGGAGTGGGTTGTCATTTCCTCCTCCAGGGGATCTTCCAGACCCAGGGATTGAACCCCTGTCTCTTATGTCTCCTGCATTGGCAGGCAGATTCTTTAGCACTGAGTCCCTAGGGAAGCCTAATATATTAAATATTTAATACATGTAGTTTATTTTTTTAAAGATTTATTTATTTGTTTTTAGTTGCATTGGGTCTTTGTTGCTGCATGTGGGCTTTCTCTAGTTACAGCAAGCAAGGGTTACCTTTCATCGCAGTTCCTGGGCTTCACATTGTGGTGGCTTTTTCTGTTGCAGAGCTCAGGCTTTAGGCACATGAGTTTCAGTAGTTGTGGTGCACAGGCTTAGTTGCTCTGCAACATGTGGAATCTTGCCGGACCAGGGGTTGAACACATGTCCCCTGCACTGGAGACACTGTACCATGAGGGAAGTGCCTAAATACATATGCTTCAAAAATATTGTTTTGATTTGTTCATGAATTGTTTCTCTTAAAGCTTCTATCTGGGGAAATTAGTAATTTCACATATCCTGTTTTTGCAGGAAGAATTTTGAATCGTTTTTCCAAAGACATTGGGCATATGGATGACTTGCTGCCCCTGATATTTCTTGATTTCATCCAGGTAATGTACCAGTTCTGTTAGAGTTCTCACAAGGAGTGACAGATAACCTGTTTCACAAGGACTTTTCACAGGGTCTGAGGGTGGTCCTTTCAGCCTGACAGTGTATCCTGTTATCTTCAGTAAAGGCCGTGTTTGTGAGAGAAAGGTTCAGTTGTGATTGGGTGGCTGAGTTAGCATGAGTAACACCTGGGGAAAGAGTGGCTACACAGTCAAGGTTGGTCTGAAGCAGCGACATGCTGGTAAGTGGTTCTCCCTCTGCCTTCCAGGTGTCTCGTGTGGATTCTCTTTACTGTGAGCACATTTTATAATATAGAAATAATCACCTCTCATGGAAGGGTAGCCTAGATTAACTAAATTATGCATTGTATTGTGCCTCCCACATGGCTCAGTGGTAAAGAATTCACCTGCCAGTGCAGGAGATGCAAGAGACGTGGATTTTATTCCTGGGTTGGGAAGATGCCCTGGAAAAGAGAATGGCAACCCACTTCAGTATTCTTGCCTAGAAAATTCCATGGACAGAAGAGCCTGGTGGGTGATAGTCCATGTGGCTGCAAGAGTTAGACAACTGAGCACGCACACTATGCGTTGTATTCCCACAGGGGACAAATATTTGCTGCACCGTTTTTTTGTTTTTTGTGTTTTGGATAAAGCCAGGTATGGTTACTTAAAAAGAAAAGACTGGCTAAAAATAAGGTGAAAATAATGCTTTAAAGAGGACAATGTTTTTTAGTTGCTAAGTTGTGTCTGATTCTTTTGTGACCCCATGGGCTGCAGCCCGCCAGGCTCCTCCATCCATGGGATTTCTCAGGAAAGAATACTGGAGTGGGTTGCCATTTCCCTGTTCAGAGGATATTCCTGACCCAGAGATCAAACTCATGTCTCCTGAATTGCAGGCAGATTTTTACCAGTGAGCCACCTGGGAAATCCAAGAAGGACAATAGAGAGCACCTTTGAAGATACAAAGACTTTTAAGCCAGTAATGCGATTATGGGATCAAAGTCATCTCAGAAAATGTCTTTTGTTTATGTAGGCAGTTTTTCTTTTCACAAACTTATTGGTCTGTCTTAAGGTGTCTTAAAAGAGAGAGAGAGAGACCTACAGGAATACCTTTTATCTAGCCTCAGTTTGTCTGTGAATGTGAGGTTCTAAGAAATAAATTTAGGTCATCTCAGCTCTCATCCTCACATTCAGTATTGATGCTCTTATGGAGTGGTTTTTTTGTTGTTGTTATTCTGTCTACTTATCAGTGATTAAGCCTGTGGGGAATTTACTTTTTCTTTCCAAGTGTTAATTTTGAAAATGAAATGCATTTATCAAAAGCTGCACACAGAGATGCAGCAATGAACAGTGCAAAAGTGTCCTACAGACAGTGCAGCCTGAGGGCAAGGCTTCCACTGTTGCCAATGAGAACTAAGCTGAGACTCAGAGGCAGAGTACTTTTACTACAAAGATGTCTGATTGTTTTTTTTTTTTTTTGTTGTTGTTGTTGTTGTTGTTTTAATCTCTCTTTTGCAAACTTATTTTATTAATGTGCCCTGCTGGGTTTACCTACATAATTTATCCCTGGAAACATTTTTTTCCCTAAAAACAGTGCCATGTTTTGACAGTGATTGTGAATTACTTTGAAAAGATTTTGTGAAAGGTTCTGTTTCTTTGCTACAGCAAGCTAGTCCAACGTTGGGTGTCTGCCGTGTGCTTAGCCTATGGTTAGTTATTTGTCATAATCAGAATTTGTCACGTATTTTTGGATGGCATATAGAGGGACAGGGGTAGATGCTACCTGATTTCAGTAGGAAATACTCTCATTAAAGACAAGAGAAAATTCTAGTCTAGCTGATTTCCAGTCCCTCCTCTACCACTTGTAGTTCAATTATCTTGAAGTTTGGTGGAGGCGTCCTGTAGTTTATTAGAAGTAAGGTTCGATGCACGATGCTGGATGCTTGGGGCTGGTGCACTGGGACGGCCCAGAGGGATGGTATGGGGAGGGAGGAGGGAGGAGGGTTCGGGATGGGGAACACATGTATACCTGTGGCGGATTCATTTTGATATTTGGCAAAACTAATACAATTATGTAAAGTTTAAAAATAAAATAAAATTAGAAAAAAAAAAAAAAAAACTAACCAGAAGTAAGGGTCTGCTCTTTAAGAGAGAGACCTGGGATGAGCATGGAGCCTGTGTATTCTTCACTGAGCAAGTAGCTAAATCTCTGTAGATAGATAAGATTTCCAAGAGAGAGGAAAGCATTTTAGGAGCCAAGATCAGAAGCTTAGGGAAGCCTTGATATTCAGAGAGAAAGCAGAGAGAGAAGGGAAGTACAGAAGACACATGATGAACAGCAAGGAAGAGAGGAGGAGATGCAGTGGAGACCCGAGCAAGGACAGGTATGTTCAGTGCAAACGAGAAGGTAAATCCATGGAAACTTTTTCGTTGATTTGGAATCAGGAGGCATCTGGTGACCTGAGGAGCAGGTTTCAGATGGGAGAGTTAGAGAGCAAAGGGCTGCAAATCTAGGAGGTGTGGAGGGAGTTGAGGTTAAGACAGGCTGGAAGGAGTTTGAATGAATCAGGAATGAATCTGGGATGCAGGGTCTGAGAAGCTCTTGCCTGTTGTTTTGAGATTTTAGTTACTGGGAGGGGAGTATGAGTGATGGTGGGTGGTTTTTCCCTGTCTTCCCTTTTTCCCTTCAACAAACAAGGATTGAGGCCCTGAGGTACAGGAGTGAGTCAGGCATGAAACCCTTCTCTCAAGGGTCTCCTCCAGTGCCCCAGGGAAGATTCACCCCTTGATGGCTTTGGAATCCTAATTGTGGGAGCTCTTTGGAGGAAGTCCTGGAAGGCAAACTGGATGTGGAGGTTGGAGGCAGAGGTGGTCCAGGAGGTGGCGGAGCTTCTAGGAGGTGATGGAGCTTCTAGGAAGTGATCTTTGATCCCGGATGAGAGGAAAAGGCCTCTGTGGATGGTGGGGCAGAAGGTGCTGCTGGAAGCAGAGTTCCTGTGTAGGACCCAGTCTTCTTTTCTATCACCAGCTGAGAAAGAAGGGAATAATGATAATACAGGAGACACATAATGAACAGCAAGGACAAGAGGAAGAGATATGGTGGAGACCTGAGGAAAGATATGGGGAAGGGAAGGGTCTGGAAGGGCATTGTCCAGCTGTGTTAGCACATCTGTGTTCAAACTCAAAACCTTAGAAGATTCTTGATCATTGTTATTTTTATTATTTCTAAAGTATTTATTCCATATACTTTCCCTCAACTAATTCCTTCTCACTCCCTTAAATGAAATTTCGGATTAGTTATTTAATATTTTGTGATACTTTTGCCAAGAGTGGCTAAGGAAAATCCTAAATTCTGAGTAGTGGTCCACACTTCAGGACAGTCCATCCTCTCAGGTGATGTCATTCAGAGACCAGATCCCAACAGAGAGGCAATCATGAGTTTGTGCACCATCCTGTACACTGACTCTTACAGCTACCAACCTGTTTAGTCACTTTATATAAGTGGTTGGGCAAATTGGAGTTGTTCACCATTTCAAAGGATGAAGGAGAGCAACATACAAAATCAATTTTTGAGGTGTGATTGCACCTGATAATCATTTATGATGTCAACAGCTTTAAAGTATGTCAGTGCAGAGCCCCGCAGTCTCCCTTTCCAAGCCCCTGTCCGAGCTCTCCCTCTTACCATCTCTGCCAAACAAAGCCACACTCTCCTTTCTGTAAAATGGAGAAAACAATACCCACTTTCTAAGGTTTGTTAGGAAGACAAAATGAAGTTCACTTTAATATTATTAATCGTATAACATCTAAATGCATGTTGAGCACCAAGTAATTATTTTTAAAATACCACAGATGTGTTTTAGGTAAGTGAAATAGTCTCATGACAATGGCATATGTTGTTGTTCAGTCACTAAGTCATGTTTAACTCTTTGTGACCCCATGAACTGCAGCATGCCATGCCTTCCTCTCCCTCACTGTCTCCCGGAGTTTTCCCAAATTCATGTCCATTGAGTTGGTGATGCCATGCAGCCATCTCATTCTCTGCCGCCCTCTTCTTTGGCCTTTGGCAAAGTGGCATTATGTTGCATTAAAGTTATTGTCAGAGACAGTTTCCAGGCCCATAAATATCATCTCATGAGTTTGTATCACAGAGCTTCTAGGTTTGTGATCCTTCAAGATTTTAATGGATACTTTCTTATGTAGACTCACAGAATAAAAATCAGTTGTTTTCAAGATAGACCATTGAGCATTAAATATTTGAAATTAATGTAATTTTCATGCAACTTGCCAAAGTCCCAAATAACACTGAGTAAGAAGTCTCAATTATCTACAATTCTTGTTATTGAAATCATCACCTCCAAGGAGTCTTCCTACTGCTAAAACAAGTGAAAATGAGGGTGAGATGTGGAAGTTAGGTTTAGGCATTTTATTTTCCAAAAAAAAAAAAAAAAAAGTTTGGGACTGCTCTGAGCATGTGAACTTGCACACAGCTGCTCCCAGCAAAATACTGTAATTTATTGAGGAAAGCTAAGTTGCAAAATGCTTATTCCCCACACACCCCTCCCTCATTCAGGGAAAAAAAATATATATATCAGCAGTTTGGCAGAGCTCAACTGACTCTTCACGTCCTTCCATGGACACAAAGGGCTAATCCTGAGGTCACTTGAGTCACCAGTGCCTGCCGTGATGGGATTACTAGGCACCGTGTCTTTCCCTCCTCAGCACACACAGAATGCACTGACTGCAGTTTTATGAAGTGAAAATGCCCAAGAAAAAGATGTGAATTAGGTGTTCTCAGTCATTTTTTTTTTTTTTCCAGAGAGGGGAGCTCAAAAGAACAGGCCACTGCATCTGGATATTGAGAATGAAGCCTGAGGTTCAGCATAATAGGTTATTTCGGATCCCTTGCTTTTACAGTCTTTACTTGTCTCAGCACCACTGACCCTTGTATTTCATTGTGTGAAGATGTCAGGGAAATTGTGTAGAGAGTATCCCAGCCTCTCCCACTGAACAATGAGTTTGTCATTTTGAGATTTCTGTGGTGTGTTGATCCCTTCCCCAACCCCTTCCTCAAACCCCCCTTGGGCATGTTTATTTTTAATATATATTTAATACGTGTCCTTCATGGATATTTTCTTTCAGTCAGTGGCTTGCCATTTGTATCCTTAGTGGAGATCAAGGTTTAATTTTGATAATATCTAATGTTTACTGTTTTTTTTTTTTTTTTTTTCTTTTGTAGTTGATGTTTTTGTATCCTAAGAAATCTTTGCACATCCTTAGGAGTGTGAAGATACTTTTCTATGTTCTACCTTTTTAGATATCGATGCATCTTGTGCTATTTTTTGTATGTGAAAGAGTAATTACTGGTTGAGGTTTATTTTTTCCAATTATTCTGGACACATTTGTTAAAGACTTTTATGCACTAAATTAAGGAAATCTGCATCTGATAATTTATTTTTTTCCTCAGTAGTTGCAGTGTATACCAATATTTTGATCCTTATACCAATACTGCATTCTTAGTTACTGTACATTTTAATAAGAGATGAAACCCATAGTTTAAATTGTCTAACTTTGTACTTCTTTGTCAGGGTTGCTTTGATCATTCTGGATTCCTTACTTTTGTGTGTCAATTTTAGAAGTCTTTCAATTTGTTTTTAAATAAAAGCCTGCTGAAAATTTTATTACTGTTTCCTTTTAGCTATAGGTTATTTGAGAAGTCTGAGTCTTAACAATGTTGGATCTGCAATTATGAATATGTATCTCTCTCTGCTTATTTAGGTCTTTTTTAATTTTAGAAATATTTTGTAATTTTTAGTATAGACATCTTACACTTCTCTGGTTAAATTTATTCACGCATATTTACTTTTTCATAGTATTATTTGATTGTTTTTATTTATTTATTTATTTATTTATTTTGGATGCACTGGGCCTTCTTTGCTATGTGTGGGCTTTCTCTAGTTGCAGTGAAAGGGGGTGACTGGTTGCTGTGGGTGGACTTCTCATTTTGGTGGCTTTTCCTGTTGCAGAGCGTGGGCTCTAGGGCGCATGGGTTTCAGTAGTTGTGGCACGTGGGCACAGTATGTGTAGCAGTCTGGTTCTAGAGCCTGGGCTCGGTAGTTGTGGCACATGGACTTAGCTGCTCTGCACATGTGGATTCTTCCCAAACCAGGGATCAAACACGTGTTCCCTGCATTGGCAGGTGGATTCTTAACCATTTGGACCACTTCTGGAGAAGTCTTGTTTCTGATACCATTACTCACTTGCTTGTTGCTAGTCTATAGAAATATAGTCGATTTATTTGTCAATTAACTTTTCATTGCCTGGAGTTGATGGTGGTATGTTTTTATTTTTTAAATTCTGTATGATTTTGTCCATATACAATCATGTCAGCTGTAAATAATGACAGTTTTATATCTTCATTTCTAGTATTTATGACTTTTATTTCCTTTTCTTTACTTGTTATGGCTAAAGTTTCTAGTTAGTGTTGAAGAGAATTGGTTAGATCAGATAATCTTGTACTCTTTAGGGCAAAATTTTCAATATTTTTTCATTACAAATAATATTAATTACAGTTTTTTAGGTAGGTATCTGTTATCAGGTTTAAAATGTTTCTTTTAATTCCTCAATTGTCAAGAATTTTACTTTTTTAAAAAATGAAGAAAAGTATTGAATTTTAACAAATATTTCTTCTATATCTCTTCAGATAGTCATATGATTATTTACCTTTAATCTTTTACTGTGAATTATAGTGATTGGTATTTGAAAGTTAAACTTAACATTCCTGGAATAGATTTTACTTCGTCATAATGTAGCATCTTTTTTATGTATTTCTGTATGTAGTTTGTCAAGAATTTTTGTATCTGTTGTTCATGAAGGATATTGGTCTATAATTTGTTTTTCTTAAAATATTTTGTCAACTTTTGGTATCAGAATTATGTAACCTCATGAAATATATGGGAAATATTTCCATTTTTAATGATCAGTTTAATGTGTCAGCTGGACCAGACTACATTCCTCAGTTATTCAATCAAAAAGTGATCTGTGTGCTGCTCTGTAGGTATTTTGTAGATTTGATTGAAGTCCATTATCAGTTGATTTTAAGCAGGGCTAATTATCCTACATAGTCCAATAGGCACAGTTAACTCAGTTGTAGGGCTTTAAGAGCTAAGCCTTCCCTGAAGTAAAAAGAAATTCTGCTTGTGGAGAACAGCATCAACTGCTGACCAAGGGTTCTAGCCTGTCCTTTGTAACAGCCAACCCTGAGGATTTTGGACTTGCCCAGTCAAGTTAGATTGTGCAGTATTATTTTTCTTTATATTGCTAGATTCAGTTCATTGGTATGTTTAATATGCTAAGACAGTTTGACTTGTAATTTTTCTTTCTTTTAATGTCTTTCTCTGGTTTTTATATCATGATAATGCTGGACTCATATACCCTGGAAAAGTTTGGTAAAACTTTTCTGCACAATGGTTTTTTGAAGTCCTCTGGACTTAAAGTCTTTTCTGTAGGAAATTTCAAAATTATGTATTTAGTGAATTCCCTCGTGGTCCAGTGGTCAGGACTTGGTGCTTTCACTGCTGTGGGCCTGAGTTTGATTGCTGGTAGGAAAACTAAGATTCCAGAAGCTGCACAGTATGGCAAAAACAATAAAATAAAACAACACAATAACACAAGAGAATACTCTACACATGGACATCACCGATGGTCAACACTGAAATAACACTGATTATATACTTTGCAGCCAAAGATTGAGAAGCTCTATAGAGTCAGCAAAAACAAGACTGGGAGCTGACTGTGGCTCAGATCATGGACGCTTTATTGCAAAATTCAGACTTAAATTGAAGAAACTAGGCAAAACCACTATACCATTCAGGTATGACCTAAATCAAATCCCTTAGGATTATACAGTGGAAGTGACAAATAGATTCAAAAGATTAGATCTGATTGACAGAGTGCCTGGAGAACTATGGAGAGAGCTTTGTGATATTCTACAGGAGGCAATGATCAAGACCATCCCCAAGTAAAAAAAATGCAAAAAGGCAAATTGGTTGAGGAAAAGAAGAGAAGCTAAAGGCAAAGGAGAAAAGGAAAGATATAACCATTTGAATGCAGGATTCCAAAGAATAGCAAGGAGAGATAAGAAAGCCTTCCTCAGTGAGCAATGCAAAGAAATAGAGGTGTACGAGACAGCAAAAGAGACACTGATGTATAGAATAGTCTTATGGACTCTGTGGGAGAGGGAGAGGG
The DNA here is from genome assembly GCF_003369695.1 of Bos indicus x Bos taurus. Lineage (NCBI taxonomy): Eukaryota > Metazoa > Chordata > Mammalia > Artiodactyla > Bovidae > Bos > Bos indicus x Bos taurus. Next base: position 517,667 of record NW_020867070.1, read on the forward strand.
TGGGAAGATTTGGGAGAATGACATTGTAACATGTAAAATATCATGTAAGAAACGAGTTGCCAGTCCAGGTTCGATGCACGATACTGGATGCTTGGGGCTAGTGCACTGGGACGACCCAGAGGGATGGTATGGGGAGGGAGGAGGGAGGAGGGTTCAGGATGGGGAACACATGTATACCTGTGGTGGATTCATTTTGATATTTGGCAAAACTAATACAATTATGTAAAGTTTAAAAATAAAATAAAATTAAAAAAAAAAAAAAAAGAAATAGAGGAAAACAATAGGATGGGAAAGACCAGAGATGTCATCAAGAAAATTAGTGATACCAAGGGAACATTTCATGCAAAGATGGGCACAATAAAGGACAGAATGGCATGGACCTAACAGAAGCAGAAGATATTAAAAAGAAGTGACAAGAATGCACAGAAGAACTATAAGAAAAAAGATCTTCATGACCCAGATAACCACGATGGTGTGATCACTCATCTAGAGCCAGACACCCTGGAATGCAAAGTCAAGTGAGCTTAGGAAGCATCACTACGAAAAAGCTAGTGAAGATGATGAAGTTCCAGTTGAGCTACTTCAAATCCTAAGAGATGATGCTGTGAAAGTGCTGCACTCAATATGCCAGCAAATTTAGAAAGCTCAGCAGTGGCCACAGGACTGGAAAAGGTCAGTTTTCATTCCAATCCTAAAGAAAGGCAATGCTAAAGAATGTTCAAACTACCGCACAAGTGCGCTCATCTCACACGTTAGCAAAGTAATGCTCAAAATTCTCCAAGCCACTCTTCAACAGTTTGTGACCATAAATCTCCAGATGTTCAAACTGGATTTAGAAAAGCCAGAAGAACTAGAGATTAAATTGCCAACATCTGTTGGATCATCAAAAAAGCAAGAGAGTTCCAGAAAAACATCTACTTCTGCTTTATTGACAATGCCAAAGCCTTTGACTGTGTGCATCACACTAACCTGTGGAAAATCCTTCAAGAAATGGGCATACCAGACCACCTTACCTGCCTCTTGAGAAATCTATATGCAGGTCAAGAACAACAGTTAGAACTGGACATGGAACAACAGACTGGTTCCAAAGAGGTAAAAGAGGACTTCACTGTTGTATGTTGTCATTCTGCTTATTTAACTTATATGCAGAGTATATCATCGAAATGCCAGGCTGGATGAAGTAAAAGCTGGAATCAAGATTGCTGGGAGAAATACCAATAGCCTCAGATATGCAGATGACACCACCCTTATGGCAGAAAACGAAGAAGAACTAAAGAGTCTCTTGATGAAAGAGGAGAGTGAAAAAGGTGGCTTAAAGCTCAACATTCAGAAAACTAAGATCATGGCATCCGGCCCCATCACTTTATGGCAAATAGTTGGGGAAACAATGAAAACAGTGAGAGACTTTATTTTTGGGGGCTCCAAAATCACCGCAGATGGTGAATGCAGCCATGAAATGAAAAGACGCTTGGTCCTTGAAAGAAAAACTATGACCAACGTAGACAGTATATTAAAAATCAAAGAGGTTACTTTGCCAACAAAGGTCTGTCTAGTCAAAGCTATGGTTTTTCCAGTGGTCATGTATGGATGTGAGAGTTGGACTATTAAGCAACCTGAGCACCAAAGAATTGATGCTTTTGAACTGTGGTGTTGGAGAAGACTCTTGAGAGTCCCTTGGACTGCAAGGAGATTCCACCAGTCCATCCTAAATCAGACCTGAATATTCATTGGAAGCACTGATACTGAAACTCCAATAGTTTGGCCGCCTGATGGGAAGAACTAACTCATTGGAAAAGACCCTGATGCTGGGAAAGATTGAAGGCAGGAGGAGAAGGGGACAACAGAGAATGAGATGGTTGGATATCACCAACTTGATGGAAATGAGTTTGAGCAAGCTCTGGGAGTTGGTGATGGACAGGGAATCCTGGTGTACAGCAGTCCATGGGGATGCAGAGTCAGACATGACTGAATGACTGAACTGTGAAATTAAAGAATTCAAATTCTTAAATCGAAATGCTGTTATTCAGATTTTCTATGTCATTATGTTCGTTTCAGATGTCATTTTATAAGACATGTGTCCTTTACATTAGGGAACATTTCATGCAAATATGGGCTCAATAAAGGACAGAAATGGTAGGGACTTAACAAAAACAGAAGATATTAAGAAGAGGTGGCAAGAAAACACAGAACTGAACAAAGAAGATCTTCATGGCCCAGATAATAATGATGGTGTGATCACTCACCTAGAGCCAGACATCCTGGAATGCAAAGTCAAGTGGCCTTAGGAGGCATCACTACAAACAAAGCTAGTGGAGGTGATAGAATTCCAGTTGAGCTATTTCAAATTCTGAAAGATGATGCTGTGTAAGTGCTACACTCAATATTCCAACAAATTTGGAAAACTCAGCAGTGGCCACAGGACTGGAAAACGTCAGTTTTCATTCCAATCCCAAAGAAAGGCAATGCCAAAAAATGCTCAAACTACTGCACAATTGCACTCATCTCACATGCTAGTAAAGTGATGCTTAAAATTCTCCAAGCCAGGTTTCAGCAATACATGAACCATGAACTTCCAGATCTTCAAGCTGGTTTTAAAAAAGGCAGAGGAAGCAGAGATCAAATTGCCAGCATCTGCTAGATCATTGAAAAAGCAGGAGAGTTCCAGAAAAATATCTGCTTCTGCTTTATTGACTATGCCAAAGCCTTTGACACTGTGGATCACAACAAACTGTGGAAAATTCTGAAAGAGATGGGAATACCAGACCACTGACCTGCCTCTTGAGAAACCTGTATGCAAGTCAGGAAGCAACAGTTAGAACTGGACATGGAACAACAGCCTGGTTCCAAATAGGAAAAGGAGTACATCAAGGCTGAATATTTTCACCATGCTTATTTAACTTATATGCAGAGTACATCATGAGAAACGCTGGGCTGGAGGAAGCACAAGCTGGAATCAAGATTCCTGGGAGAAGTATCAATAACCTCAGATATGCAGATGACACCACCCTTATGGCAGAAAGTGAAGAAGAACTAAAAAGCCTCTTGATGAAGGTGAAAGAGGAGAGTGAGAAAGTTGGCTTAAAGCTCAACATTCAGAAAACGAAGATCATGGCATCTGATCTCATCACTTCATGGCAAATAGATGGGGAAACAGTGGAAACAATGGCTGACTTTATTTTTCTGGGCTCCAAAATCACTGCAGATGGTGATTGCAGCCATGAAATTAAAAGACACTTACTCCTTGGGAGAAAAGTTATGACCAATCTGCTGCTGCTGTTGCTAAGTCATTTCATTTGTGTCTGACTCTGTGTGACCCCATAGATGGCAGCCCACCAGGCTTCCCCGTACCTGGGTTCTCCAGGCAAGAACACTGGAGTGGGTTGCTATTTCCTTCTCCAGGCACATTTCCTGACCCAGGGACTGAACCTGGGTGTCTTGCATAGCAGTCAGATTTTTCACTGACTGAGCCACCAGGGAAACCTCCTGGGGAGACCCAGATTTTTTAAAAGGATGAATGTTGTCTATCAAATTATGCAAGTCTGCTAAAAACCAATAATTTGGATTTTTTATAATTGACATTTTAGTAGGGTTTTTTTTTTTTTTTTTTTTTTTTGCAAACAATAATGGCAAGCCAAGTGACCTAAAAGCGAGACATAGAAGGAGCTAAAAGGACCCCTCCCAATGAACATGAAGGTTGTAGCCTGGTGGGATGCACAGTCAAGCCAGTGGCTGTAAGATATTGTTTTCTGTAGGTTTAATAGGAGGGAGGTCAGACAGCCCTATTTTTTTCCACTTATGATTAGAATTTATTTCTTCAGAATTTCATCCTCTTCACTCTTGAGTTTTATTTTTATTACATGGCAGAGACAGGGAGAAATAGGAAAAGCACATGGGTCTCCATCCAGATCATGCAGTTCCCAAGGGCTCCTAGCCACAGAGTCACAGTTCTGGTTGGTTGTTCCTCCTGCCTGCAGCTGTGGCTCTGGGATTCCCTGAGCACAAACTGCTCCTCTCCTTCTCCAGGATAAGCAATACCTTCCTGGGAAACTTTAGGATGACCACCACCCTGCCAACCTCATATTTCTTATCTTAAAGAACAGCCAGTGTTAACTCAGACAAGCATCTCAACCTTCTCATCCCAGCTCCCTTTTGGTCAAAATTTTGATCAACTGTGATTACTGCCTGCAAGTCATTCATGCCATTCTTTCTATTTGTTAAACATGCCTGTAAAATCAGTCATAAGTCTTAGAATTGTCTCAAAATATTCAGGTATTCGTCCCTGTGTTTCCCCAGCACCCTGTGCTCTGCTCATATAACCGTGGATTTGTATCCACCTGAGATCATAAACTTCAGAGGCCTTGGCCCAGACTGGGTGAATCTGCAAGTCCCTACCACCCCACCCCACTTTCATGGCAGGCAGTCTCTAAATGTTGGTTGCATTCTTGTGGCCTGATACTATCCACCAGGGTATCATACTTTTCCTGATAAGGATGGATGTGTAAATCAGCATCAACCAACAATTTCATTTTTTATTCTATCTGCTGTCTTTTCAGACCAAAATCCTTTCCCAAGAGAAAATCATCTCTCGGGATAATAATTTAGAGAATGTTCATGGAACTCAGCACAGGGCCTTACACAGAGTACACACATTGTAAATGGAATCTGGTGTTGTTATAATAGTTAACCTTTGGAATGGGCCTTTTAAATACTTAGTATAATGATAGAAAGATGGCTGTAAGTTGAAAGTAAGCTTAAATATGTCATAATGGCTCATGACATGGGCTTCCCAGCTCCGTGACTTAGGCTTTGCCATCTCCATCAAGTTGCTTTTCCTCTCCCTGTGCCTCACTGTATCCATTTGTAAAATTAGATAATACTGTTACTAGATATGTTACACAGAATTTGTAATTAACCAGTTCTTTATCCCTACATGTATAGCTGAGGCATCTGGATTCATCTATGATACATGCTCATTCATCTCTCTAGTAACATCTGCTGACTCCTGATATTTTGAGATGCAACTCCTACTCTCTGAACCTCAAATATTCTCATCTGTTAAAAGTAGTAATGCCTTAAAAAAATAATAATGCCTGCCTCGAGTGTATCACAAGAGCTGATACCCAGAAAGTTCTTATCAGAATAGTTGGTGCTTGCAATAAACATCATGAGGACCATCTATAATTTTATTTCTTTGGAATAGAAGGCATTCCCTGCTGTTTCAACAAGTTTCAAGGAAAAGAGTTTAAGCCTAACAAATCAATGAAGTTTATCTTTGAAAATCATCCTTGACACAAAGCCCTCTATATTTTTGTTATTTCAGACATTTCTGCTTGTGATTGGTGTGGTGGGCGTGATGGTGGCTGCAATTCCCTGGAGTGCTATACCTATGATTCCCCTTGGCATCATTTCCTTTGTTCTTCGGCGGTATTTCTTAGAGACGTCACGAGATGTGAAACGCCTGGAATGTACAAGTGAGTGCCGGGGCTCTCAGTACCAGGGCTTTCCACCTGCACTGGAGGGCAGTGCAGGCTGGCTTCCATTTATACTGCAATTAACCAGACTCCTGAAATTCTGCAGACTGTCTTGTGGAATTTCTCACTGTTAACATTAGGTGATTGAAAGTTATGGCCCCTGAGAATAGGTTGGCCCTTAAGGCAAATGGAGATGGCTACGGGTCAGCTGCCTTTGCATTTTAGCCCAAGGAGGATGGATGTGAGCCCCATGAGGACAGGGACCATTTCTATCTTGTTCATGGCATACTTCCTTACACAGAGTATCCACTCTGTTAATAATATTCTTAAAAATGTTTCATCATGTTGGAACTAATATAGAAGGAAAATAGAAAAGTTTTCTTCTCCTAAAGTTACCAGAAACGACAAGGAAGGGAAAAGTTTAGGAAAAGGAAAGGCGACCTCAGGAAATATATGTCGGAAGTGATATATTTGAAAAATACATTCTTTCACATGTTCTAGTAAGTTGCAGTTGTTAAATGTATTGAAAAGATATCTGTTAGTCACTCAGTCATGTCCAACTGTTTGCGACCACATGGACTGTAGCCCACTAGGCTTTTCTGTCCATGGAATTCCCCAGGCAAGAACACTGGAGTGGGTAGCCATTCCCTTCTCCAGAGGATCTTCCTGACCCAGGGATTGAACCCAGGTCTCCTGCATTGCTGGTGGATTCTTTAATGTTTAAGCCTCCAGGGAAGCCCTGCTGAAAAGATAAGCCCTGTTATTTTCAGGTTTGCTATTTGTCATTGTCAGTATTTGGGTGATACCACACTGTTTGAATATCCCTTTCTCAAAACTATTCATATAAATGATGCTGAAAATAATCCCCTAGGAGGACACAGGAGGGGGATCTGTTCAGTATGTATTTAGTTGATTCCTCCATTCAGTTTCCTAGTTTTAGAATAATGGGGATCAGGGATGTTTCTGTTGGTCCTGTGGGTAAGACTCTGTGCTTCCACTGTGGGGGCCACCTCTTCAGTCCCTGATTGGGGAACCAGATCCTGCAAGGTGCAGCCAAAAAACAGAATAATGGGGACACATTTAATGATTAGTTAGTCTATTCTACAGGTAATCACAGATGATGAAATCAAATCTCTCTCTTATTAATGCACAATTTCATCAATTTCAAAAATAAGGAGGAAAATGGATTGTTATATATTTTTTAAAAGTTATAAAAACAATAGCCCAAAAGTAAGGAGAGAATATGTTTGTATCAGAGACCTCAGCCATGAATAATTATTGCAAAGTAAAACCAACTTAACCTTCTAGAAACCAAGCCAAGAACAGAAGCATATTGAGTCTCATGGTTCTCTGTATCTACTAAGTGGAAAAAAAATCTCAGTTCATCCAATCAAAGGAGTTTTTTATTATAACATTTGTATGTTTTATTTTTAATAATAAACACTTGAGGTACTTATCTTTATCTGCAAAAAGGATAATGATCATCAATTTCATAAAGTCTATGGAAGACATCTTCACTCATCAAGAGAAGCTGCTAACCTCCTGTGAGGTCGATGTGTTGGAATGAATGGGGAGCAGTAGAGTCTAGGTGTGTGTGACATTCTACCTGTATGACTGAATAGGATGGTAGGACCTGGGAATGCAGAAGAGGAAGTGATGAGGTCCATCCAGTCTTCTGGATGTTTCAGATGCTTCAGATGTTTTATGGTTTGAGGCCACTCATGAAATGTAGTAATTCAGCAGTCTTGGTGTAAAGAAACTCTCTAGTACATTGGTAGAAGGGTTGTTCCAAAAAGAATACTTGACAGAATTTTTGCCTGGGGCAAGGGCCATTTCCCATTCATAATGAAGCGGAGAGAAGGGCTTCTCCTGAGGTTTTTGTCAATCAGCAATACAGGATTTTCTCAGTATTTGATCTGGAGAGTCTGAGAACTTTGGCACTCTCACTGTGGAATATTTGTATTTTTTGCAGCCAACAGGATGCAACAAGTTAGACAATAAATTTAATCCAGGTACCACATCCTGCACACTTCAGATAATGACATGTGGTGGCCAGTTGATTAGAATGTTTATGTTCTCTCTCTAGGTGGTAGTGGTGGTGTTCAGTTAGTCGTGTCTGACTCTTTGACCCCACGGACTGCAGCACACAAGGCTTCCCTGTCCTTCACCATTTCCCGAAGTTTGCTCAAACTCATGTCCACTAAGTTGGTGATGCCATTCAATCATCTCGTCCTTTGTTGTCTCCTTTTCCTCCTTCTTTCAATCTTTCCCAGCATCAGGGTCTTTTCCTATGAGTCGACTCTTTGCATTAAGTGGCTTAAGTATTGGAGCTTCAGCATCAGTTCTTCCAGTGAATACACAGGGTTGATTTCCTTTAGTATTAACTGGTTTGATCTCCTTGCTGTCCAAGTAACTCCCAAGAATCTTCTCTAGCACCACATCAAAAGTATTAATTCTTCCATGCTCTGCTTTCTTTATGGTCCAACTCTCATATTCATATGTGACTACTGGAAAAACCATAGCTTTGAACATGCATACCTTTGTCAGCAAAGTGATGTCTCTGCTTTTTAATATGCTGTCTAGGTTTGTCACAGCTTTTCCTCCAAGGAGCAAGTGTCTTTTAATTTCATGGCTGCAGTCACTGTCCACAGTGATTTTGGAGCCTAAGAAAATAATGTCTGTCCCTATTTCCCCATCTGTTTGCCATGAAGTCATGGGACTGGATGTCATGATCTTCATTTTCTGAATGTTGTTTTAAGTCAGTTTTTTCACTTTCATCTTTCACCTTCATCAGGAGGCTCTTTATTCTTCTTCACTTTCTGCCATAAGAATGTCATCTGCCTATCTGAGGTTATTGATATTTCTTCTGGCAGTCTTGATTCCAGGTTGTGCTTCATCCAGCCCAGTATTTCTCATGATGTACTCTGCACATAAGTTCAATAGCAGGGTGATAATACGTAGCCTTGACATACTCCTTTCCCAGTTTGGGACCAGTCAGTTGTTCCATGTCTGGTTCTAACTGTTGCTTCTTGATCTGCATACAGATTTCTCAGGAGGCAGGTACAGTGGTCTGGTATCCCCATCACTTTAAGAATTTTCCAGTTTGTTGTGATCCACACAGTCAAAGGTTTTAGCATAGTCAATGAAGCAGAAGTAGATATTTTTTTTCTGTAATTCTCTTGCTTTCTCTATGTTCCAATGAATGTTGACAGTTTGATCTCCAGTTCTTCTGCGTTTTCTAAATCCAGCTTGTACATCTGGAAGTTCTCAGTTCATGTACTGTTGAAGCCTAGCTTAAAGGGATTTGAGCATTACCTTGTTAGCATATGAAATGAGTGCAGTTGTGTAGTAGTTTGAACACTCATTGGCATTGCCCTTCTTTGGGAATGGTATGAAAACTGATATTTTCCAGTCCTGTGGCCACTGCTGAGTTTTCCTTATTTGCTGGCATATTGAGTGCAGCACTTTAACAGCCATCATCTTTTAGGATTTGAAATAGCTCAGCTGAATTCTGTCACCTTCACTTGACTTTTTTGTAGTGATGCTTCCTACTTGACTTCGAAGGCCCACTTGACTTCGAACTCCAAAATGTCTGGCTCTAGGTGAGTGATCACACCATCGTGGTTATCCAAGTCATTAAGATCTTTTCGTATAGTTCTTCTGTATATTGCTGCCACCACTTCTTAATATAGTTTGCTTTTGTTAGGTCCATCCCATTTGTGTCCTTTATTGAGCCCATCTTTGCATGAAATGTTCCCTTGGTATCTCTAATTTTCTTGAAGAGATCTCTAGTCTTTCCCATTCTATTGTTTTCCTCTACTGCTTCGCACTGATCACTGAGGAAGGTTTTCTTATCTCTCCTTGATATTCTTTGGAACTCTGTACATGGGTGTATTTTCCCTTTTCTCCTTTGCCTTTTACTTTTCTTCTTTCCTCAGCTATTTGTAAGGCCTCCCCAGCAACAATTTTGCCTTGTTTCATTTCTTTTTCTTCAGGATGGTTTGGATCACTGCCTTCTGTACAATGTTATGAACCTTGGTTCATAGTTCATCAGTCACTCTGGCTATCAGATCTAATCCCTTTAATCTATTTGTCACTTACACTGTATCATCATAAGGGGTTTGATTTAGGTCTTATTTGAATGACCTAGTGGTTTTTCCTACTTTTTTCAATTTAAATCTGAATTTTCCACAAGGTGTTCATGATCTGAGCCACAGCTCCTTAGCTTGTCTTTGCTGACTGTGTAGAGCTACTCCATCTTCAGCTCAAAAGAATATAATCCCTCTGATTTTGGTATTGACCATCTGATGATGTCCATGTGTAGAGTCATCTCTTGTGTTGTTGGAAGAGAGTGTTTGCTATGGCCAGTCTGTTTTCTTGGCAAAACTCTGTTAGCCTTTTCAGTGCTTCATTTTGTACTCCAAGGCCAAACTTGCCTGTTACCCCAGGTATCTCTTAACTTCCTACTTTTGCACTCCAGTCCCCTACGATGAATAGGAGATTTTTTTGGTGTTAGTTCTAGAAGGTCTTGTAGGTCTTCATAGAACCATTCAACTTCAGTTTCTTCTGCATTAGTGGTTGGGGCATAGACTTGGATTATTGTGATATTGAATGGTTTGCCTTGGAAACGAATGAGATGATTCTGTTGTGTTTAAGATTCTATCCAAATACTGCATTTTGGACTCCTTTGTTGACTATGAGGGCTACTCCATTTCTTCTAAGGGATTCTTGCCCTCAGTAGTAGATATAATGGCCATCTGAATTAAATTTGCCCATTCCCTTCCATTTTAGTTCACTGAGTTCCTAAAATGTCAATGTCTACTCTTGCCATCTCCTGTTTGACCTTGATTCATGGACCTAACATTCCAGGTTCCTATGCAGTATTGTTCTTTCCAGCATCAGACTTTATTTTCACCACCAGACACATCCACAACTGGGTGGATTGTCACCCAGAGATCCGGTGGATCCACACCAGAGACCCACAACTGGGTCTCTGCTTTAGCTCAGCCTTTTCATTTCTTCTGTAGCTATTTCTCTGCTCTTCTCCAGTAGTATATTGGGCACCTACTGACCTTGGGAGGTGGGACTATGCCATAAATAATAACACTGCCACTTCCTCTAAACAGGAACTGATTGTATATATTAGGGCTTCCCAGGTGGCTCAGTGGTAAAGAATCTGTCTGCCAATGCAGGAGATGCAGGATCCACAGATTCAGTCCCTGGGTTGAAAAGATCCCCTAGAGGAGGACATGGCAACCCACTCAAGTATTCTTGCCTAGATGCAAAGAGGAATGTGGTGGGCTACAGTCCGTGGAATCGCAAAGAGTCAGACATGATTGAATGACTGAGCAAATGAGAGCATATCTTAAAGTTCACTGCTGGAGCCAACAGCAAAAAGAAAGACACCTGACTGCTGTGGCCAGAAGACAGAAGCCTGCTTCATTCTTGTGCTCTGAAGGACTACTGAAAAATCTATTTTCAGGTCCTATGACCTAACTGCCCTTGCAACTTATGCGGACATTTATATCTAATGGCATATTGGCAGCTGATTTTAACAGGGCTTTAGGGTCACATTTTTGCAAAAGTGATGATAGCAATGGTCAATCATGTACAAGTACATAAAACCAGGATGGCCTTTGCTTGCCTTTCTCTAGCTTCTGTAACCAGCTTTTTGCATTTGACAGTGCCTAAATGATGAAGCCATATCCAAATTCTGTCTGAAAGGTGCTGGGATCAACTAACAATGTCTGCTATGGTCATTGTTAAGGCTGGGTTAGCACATGTGTCAGGTGTATTAGGACCATGGATCATCAAGTCTGCTGTTTTAAGGGGTTCTTATGCTGGATTCCCAGGACTTTGTTCAATGGAAGGTGATTAATGGGGCTTCCCAGGTGGTGCTAGCAATAAAGAATGCACCTGCCATGCAGGGGATGTAAGAGATGTGTGTTTGATCCCTGGGTCAGAAAGATATCCTAGAGGAGGTTATGGCAACCCACTCCAGTATTCTTTTTTTTCTTTTTTTTTAAGTTTATTTATTTTAATTGGAGGCTAATTACTTTATTGGTATGGGGAGAGATGTGGGAGGGGGTTTCAAGATGGGGAACACATGTACACCCACTCCAGTATTCTTGCATGGAGAATTCCATGGACAGAGGAGCCTGGCGGACTACAGTCCATGGGATTGCAAAGAGTCAGGCACGACTGAAGCGACTGAGCACCAAGTGATTAAGATGTGCAGTAGTGGCTAATGCTGTTGGGTGTTAGCTGAGTAAGATCTGGGGGTTTTCTGAACATAAATAATAAGGTCTAGAGAAAAATTGCTCATTGTCACAAAAAGGCGTCCTTAACCCTGGTTATTCTCCCTCTGAGACACTGTGGCTAATTAAAAGCACAACCTGGGGAATAAGACAATGTTGTGTCTCACACCCAGGTTGCTCACTTTGTTGGGTTAATATAGTTAATCCTGCACAGTCAGTGCTCTGAATCCCTTAGTCTCTGGGGGTCTCATGAAGATTTCTTGAGTTGATGTTTGTAAAGTGCTTGCTGGCTACTATCAAAGGCACTAAAACCTTGAACAAGAGGCCATTAAGAAGTTATTCACAACTAGAAGGTCTCACATAGGTTGAATAATAACATGGAGCAGGGCTGTCAGCCCGGGCCAGGGAGGAATTGCACCCTACACTTGTCCTCAGATTTGTGGGAAACACTTGTCAGTCATGCAAACTGTAGGGTTACACGTGTCTGTGACTGTGAACTGATGCCATGGCTGATACATAGTCTTCTTCAGGACAGCGAGCTCAGTGCTTGTGGGAAAATGTTACTTTGGGCAACATGACACAGGGGCCTTGACATCCCCTCTTCCCTGTACTAGTTAATCTTCTTTGCAAACCCTCCAGTTCACTCATCCTGGCATCCTGCTCAGACCTAACAGAATTTAAGAGAAACAGAATGACTTTTCACAGGTCTGCATTCCTGCTGAACTCTTGTGCCTGAGTTGAGGTAGGTGAAGGGGTGTTTGGGTTCCCTGGTGTTCAAAGCTGAGATGACACCTGGTTTCTAAAATCAACCCCGCCCTCTATCTCCACTGGACAGAATCACCTGCAGCTTTCATCTCCTGTCAGGGAAGCAGGTGAGGGAGGCCACGCTGGAGAGTTCATTCCAGGATTCTTCCTGGGTGAACAGCCACATCTACTTCCTCCTTGTCTGTAATGAATAGTGTTGATATCACAACATTTGCTCTGGAAATGAGAGCCTGGTTCTAGTGAGTTTTCTGTGTTCTCTGGAGCTGGACTCTCGGCATCCTCCTGACAGGGTGATGGGCCCCAGAATTCATCTGCATCATTCATGTGAGCACCTGGTGTCCAGACTGATGAGTTCTGGGGGTGGTTGGGACACCTGCTGGGGTGCAGAAAAGACCTGAACAGAGTTCCCAGCCTTTCTTATTTGGAGCTTGAGCTCAGTCTGAGTTTATATTGCTCTTATAAGTGTAAAGTTATAGAAAGCTAAAAAATTACTCAGTAGAGTGAAGAGAAAGAGCAGTGCGGATGCTGGAATGAGAACACAGGTACACAACTGGATGATCAAAAGCACCACTGAATCACTTTCATCTCTTTGCCTAAACAAAGTACAAAGGGGAAATGTTAGATCATGTCATAGTTCAGAGAAGGATTTTTCCTTAAAGCAATATTACAGCTGAGGGTCCCTAACAGTTAAGGCTCCTGGTCTGATGAGCCCCAGGGCTGAGTGGATGGTCACCTGGCCCCCAGCCCAGGCTGTCTTCCCCCTAGTCCAGGGCTTCCTACCCTCTCTTAGCACCAGTGTCTCACAGGAGGAAGCTTCCTTCTTCCTTCCTTATAGAACTGGGGACACTAAACACAAGAGGAGGTTCTGTGTCTTTACCTGTTTGTACCTTAAGCCCTCCAAATGTGCAGTGCCCAGGTGCATGTTGGTACTGACTGAACAGGCATTCAGATACTGGACTAAGAAGTGAGGACCTGAAAACAGTTTAGAGTTTTACACTTGATCCTTTCCCCCATCGTTTTATAAAATCTCTGTAGCCTCCTATAAGATGCATTACTAACTTCCCATGAACAACCTCGTTGTACTAACAGGGCTTCTCTAGGAGATGTACAGGTAACAAAGTGATGTCAGTATTTCCTGCTAATACAGAACAAGTTATCACTCATCCCAGACATGGCTCACAGACTCACTATTACCCTGACAGTAGCAAGTTATAGCCTCGTTCATGGTGGGGAATGAGAACCATAAGGGGTCATCCCTGCCTGGTAGCCTGCAGCCCAGCTGTTCCCTGACAGGCAAGAGCCTGACCCTGGAGCTCGTGGTCAGTGTGCTCTTAGAGAAGATGGCAGGAAACGAATGGGCAGTCATGTGACACCCGACCCCAAACCCACACGAAGTCACTCAAAAGAGAATGGACACTAAGGCCACTGTCATGTTCTAAAAGGGTGATGTGCATGTCCCATGCCACTATGACCTCCAAACACCAGGAAAGGTATCCAGCAGGCAGATATAAAAACATCCATCAGGTTCCCGGGGCGGAAGTCAAGAACATTCAAAGGCCCCTCATCTGCTGGGTCCTGAGGGCACAAGGGAGGGGCAGTGCCGGGTGCTCCGTGACCCGTACAGAGGCTCCTGGCGCAGGTGCAGGGGGAGGTCCAGGACAGGGGAGGTGGCAGACTGTCCATTCCCCTTACTTGTCTCACCCTGTCCTGGGTCTGGCTCTGGTGCAGGGTTGGGTGTACTGATTCTATCCCAGACCTTAGGCTGCTCATCTAACATGGAGACAAAACACAGGTAGCTCATCAAGCTTCAGTGTGGTGAGGACTCTAATGAGGAATTAAATTTTAAAATGCTACTGATTCAAAAATTAGTGAATGATAATTACTCATCCATGAAAAAGAATGAAATATTGCCATTTACAGCCACATGAATGGATTTAGAGAATAATATCCTTAGTAAAGTAAGTCAGAGAAAGATAAATATGATATCACTTACATATGGAATCTAAAAATAATACAAATGAATCTGTATGCAAAATAGAAATAGAGACATTGAAAACAAACTTACGGTTACCAAGGGGGACTGTGAGAGAGGGAGGAACAAGCTAGAAGAATGGGATTAATAGACACATTGCTATTAATAGTGTCAGATAACAACAAGGATTTACTGTAAAGCACAGGGAATTTTATTCAGTATCTTGTAATAACCTGTAATAGAATATAATCAGAAAAAATAACTGAATGACTATACTATATACCTGAAACTAATACATTATTGTAGATCAACTATACTTCAATGTATTTTTAAAACTTTGTCAACAATTTCCACCTGTTGAGATGCCAGAAAAATTTGGAGGGAGGCGTGTTTGAGAAGACCTTGATAAAAGAACCAATAAAAGAATTTCTTTACCTAAATCTAGCTGTGATTTGAATTTGATCAAAGATAGTTTCAGAAGAAGGCAATGGCAACCCACTCCAGTACTCTTGCCTGGAGAATCCCAGGGATGGAGGAGCCTGGTGGGCTGCCATCTATGGGGTCACACAGAGTCAGACACAACTGATGCAACTTAGCAGCAGCAGCAGCAGTTTCAAAGAGAATCTTTCATTCCCAGGTTGCTAAAGTGAAGTGTGATGTGAGCAGAAGTTTGAGGATCATGTGGAAGATTCCCTTTGGCAGGATGTGTGGTCACAGAGCACTGGAGGCAGTTGGTTTCCTTGCATCCAGCCTCCCCAACTTTGTTATTTGTCTGTCTCTGCTTCCCCAGCACGGAGCCTGGTATTTTCCCACTTAACATCTTCTCTGCGGGGACTCTGGACCATCCGGGCATGCAAAGCTGAACAGAAGTTTCAGAAAGTGTTCGACTCACACCAGGACTTGCATTCAGGTCTGTAAATTTCTGAAGATGATTTCAAAGGATGGGATGTGCTGCCTTCTGAGGCCTGACCTCCCTCTCAGGTGGTCTTGCTGGCCAGAACCTCTCTCTGTGCCACCCCTCATCCCCCTCTGCACACCTGCCTCCCCTACCCCTTCCTCTCAGCAATCCCTCTGTGCTCCCCTCTTCCCATGTCACACCCTTGCTTTTCTTCCCTGCCTGGCTTGCATTGTCCTTCCATCCCTGTGCCCTGTGGCTTTCTGTCTTTTTAGAGCAGGAGTCAGCAAGCTTTTCTTTCTTCCAAAGGACCAGATAGAAAATACTGCAGGCTTTGTGTGCTGTACCATCTCTGTTGCAACTACTCACCTTTGCTGTTGTAGCACAAAGACAGGCAAAGATAATACATCAGCGAATGGCTGCAGCTGTGTTCCAGTAAAACTTTATTTTCAGAATCAGGCGGTGGCTGTTTTAGCCCTGCAGGCTGTGGTTTGCCGACTCTTTTCAGAGCATGGAGGGTAGCAGATGTGGTTGAGGAAAATAATTTCCTGATTTGCTACCCGCTTGATTATACTTTGTATCAGTGAAGTTCCTACCCCACACCCCCCGCCCCAGGTGAAAAATTCAGAATTTTCTCTAAGTCTATAAAATCCTGGCCAAACTTTCCAATCATTATTGTATTTTAAAGATAAAATGGCATTTTGAAAGTCACATGCAGATCCTATTAGTTGATGGTAATGTAGACACTGGCCCCTAAGAATAAACACCACAGTGCCCTGTAGTGAGGGCAGAAAGTGCTGGAAACATTGTGAGCCGTGCTCTCTGCTGTCAGAGAGCTGGGAACATTTGACCCTGTGAGAGGATGATCTTCACATTGAGGCCCTTCACTGCAGGAAACACACCAATGAGATGATTTACTATCTTCTCTCTTATGATCATATTTCTGTCAATAACCTGTGGGTTGAAGTTTTCAATCCTTGCTTCCTGGACTGATCCTCTGTGTCCAGTAAGTTGTCTTGTGTTGGAACCTAGTTTTCTGGAATCTTCAGGTTTCTTCGGTATGTGACTCTGCTGTCCTACCTTGTGTAAAATCTTCCGTAACTCAACTGAGAAAATTCTCTCCCTCATGAGAAGCAGCTAACATGTTTTTTCTGTTCATGTATTATGCTTAACGATTCACAAATGCAGAGGCTTGGTTCCTGCTTTTGACGACGTCCCGATGGCTCGCTGTGAATCTAGATGTCACCTGTGCCATCTTTGTCACTATTGTTGCCTTTGGGGCCCTGACTCTGGTAGAAAGTAAGTACAGATGTGGACATTTGTGGTTTGTTTACAGTTTACAGCTTTGTTTATAGTTATTAAACTCTTGCCATCTTGTCTAATATGTACTCTTTGGTTCTAATGAATTTTATTAAAGTGTTTGCTGCATATGACTCCTCAGTTTGGTCCATGTGAAGTCATTTGTGTCTTGATGAGAACTTTTATTTTTTCCCATTTATTTATTTATTTACAGCAGGTCCTTGTTGAGACATCTTAAAAAATTTTTTTTTGATCAGTGTATGGCTGATTTACAATGTGTTTGCTTCAGGTGTATAGCCAAGTGAATCTATTATACGTACCTCCAGTTTTTTAAAGATTCTTTTTCCGTACCCATGAACATTGGGGTGCATGTATCATTTTATATTAATTTGCATCTTAATAAATACTTAAATAATTTGTCCTTTAGAAAAGAATTTCTGTTTTTGGCTTTCAGAATCTTTAGGAGCAAAGACCAGTTATGAATGTGCCTACTCCAGGAGACCTGTGGTGCTTTGGGCCCCTGCTTTGGCTCATTTGGTCCATTCATTTATTTTTAAGTTTTATTGGAGTATAGTTGATTTCCACTGTTGTCTTGGTTTCAGATGTACTGCAAAGTGAATCTGCTATACATAAAATATAGCCGCTCTTTTTTATATTCTTTCCCCACATATGTCATTAAAGAGTTCTCTGTACTTTACAGTAGTTTCTTATTTGTTATCTATTTTACTATTTTATATATAGTAGTATCCATGTGTCAATCCCAGTCTTCCAATTTATCCCTCCCCTCCTTTATCCCCTGGTAACCATAAGTTTATTTTCTACACCTGTAACTCTACTTCTGTTTTGTAGATAGTTCATTTGCAGCCTTTTGTTAGATTCCATATATAAGTGACATCATACTCTATCTTTCTCTGTCTGACTTACTTCACTCAGTACTAAAATCTCTAGGTCCAGCCATGTTGCCGCAAATGGCATTATTTCATCCTTTTTAATGGCTGTGTAATAGTCCATTGTATGTATGGCACCACATCTTCTATATGCATTGCTTGTTGATAGACATTGAGGTTTCTTCCATGCCCTGGCTATTGTAAATTGTGCTGCAGTGAACATTAGGATGCATGTATCTTTTGGAATTATGGTTTTCTCTGGATATATGCCTAGGAGTGGGATTGCTGGATCATATGGTAGCTCTATTTTTGGGTTTTTAAATGAACCTCCATGTTGTTCTCCATAGTGGCTCTACCAGATTACATTCCCACCAACATTGTCAGAAGTTTCCCTTTTCTCCATATCCTCTCCAGTATTTATTGTTTGTAGACTTTTTGATGATGGTCATACTGACTGGTGTAAGGTAAAATCTTACTGTAGTTTTGTTGTGCATTTATCTAATAAATAGAGATTTGATAATCTTTCATGTGCTTTTTGGTCATCTGTATTTCTTCTTTGGAGACCGTCTTGATCTTCTGCCCATTTTTTAAATTGGTTTGTTTATTTATTTATTTACTTTTGATATTGAACTACATGAACTGTTCGTATTCTTTAGTTCTGTTCAGTTCAGTCACTTAGTCATGTCTGACTCTTTGCAACCCCATGAATTGCAGCATGCCAGGCCTCCCTGTCCATCACCCAGCATTTACTCTCCCTGTCCATCATCACCCAGAGTTTACTCAAATTCATGTCCATTGAGTCAGTGATGCCATCCAACCATCTCATCCTCTGTTGTCCCCTTCTCCTCCTGCCCCCAATCCCTCCCAGCATCAGGGTCTTTCCTCCCATTCTGCAGGTTGTCTTTTTGGTATTTTTATGGTTTTCTTTGCTATGCAAAAGCTTTTAAGCTTTATTAGGTCCCAAATTTTTATGTTTTATTTTATTTTCATTACCCTAAGTGGTGGGTCAATAAAGAGCTTACTGCAATTTATGTCAGAGAGAATTCTCTCTGTTTTCATCTAAGAGTTTTGTAGTGTCTGTTCTTATATTTATGTCTCTAATCTATTTTGAATTTATTTTTGTGTATGGTGTTAGGAAATATTCTAATTTTATTCATTTACTAGTAGCTGTCCAGTTTTCCCAGCAACACTTATTGAAGAGACTGTCTTTTTTCCTTCCTTTCCAAAGGAAGGTCACTTCCTTTGCCATAAGTGACCATAGGTGTGTGGGTTTATCTCTGAACTTTCTGTCCTGTTCTATTGATCTATATTTCTGATTTTGGTCCCAGTAGCATACTGTTTCAATTATTGTAGCTGTGTAGTATAGTATATTACTGTATATGTGTAGTATAGTCTAAAGACTGGGAGCCTGATTCCTCCCAGCTTCATTTTTCTTCTTTGTTTTTCTCAAAACTGTGTTGGCTATTCAGGTATTTTGTGTTTTCATACAAAATGTAAAATATTTTGTTCTAATTATGTGAAAAATGCCATTGGTAATTTAATAGGGATTGCATTAAATCTGTAGATTGCTTTGAGTAGTTTGTTTCTTTATTTATTTATAGTAGGTCTTTGTTGAGATCTTTTATCTTTTTATTTTTCTTGAACGGGTTGAAGTCTATACAAGTGTAGCAAATTGACCTTCTGAACATTTCAGGTAGTGTCCTGCAGTTGGGAGGAGAGAATCAAGTTTACTATTAAGCTTTTTGTACAGCTTAGGTTTTAGGTTTTAACTTTAGGTCTACTTGGATCTCTTGGTTGTAGGGGTCTGGTGTACTGGGGTGAGAAATATTGTCTGTTACAAAAACAATATCCTCACTGCTGTGTGGGTACCAGATGAGCAGCTGTTGGAATGTGGCATGACTTCACTGTCCCTAACTACTCCATAGTAATAACACTGAATCATAGTCATTAATAATGGAAAAGTGAGAGTCATATTTTAGACTTAAAAGCACTGGCTCATAGAATCTGTTGCTTTGTTTTTGTGGTTTCAACTGTAGCTACATTGGATGTAGAAAGTGAAATTACATAATGATAATTGAAAGCATAGGGACAAAAATCTGAATAATGACATGATCCTCACCTATATAATATTGTCAAGTGTATCTCAATCCAGGTGGGAATATGATAGAGGACAGAAATGATAAGGACCTAAGATAAGCAGAAGAGATGGCAAGAATACACAGAAGAACTGTACAAAAAAGATCTTAAAGACCTGGATAACCATGATGATGTGGTCACTCACCTAGAGCCAGACATCCTGGGGTGTGAAGTCAAATGATACTTAACTACAAAGCATTACTATGAACAAAGCTAGTGAAGGTAATAGAAATTCCAGCTGAGCTATTTAAAATCCTACAAGGAGATGTTGTTGAAGTGCTACACTCAATATGTCAGCAAATTTGGAAAACTCATCAGTGGCCAAAGGCCTGGAAAAGGTCAGTTTTCATTCCAATCCCAAAGAAGGGCAATTCCAAGGAATGTTCAAAGTACCATACAATTGCCCTCATTTTGCATGCTAGTAAGGTTGTGCTCAAAATCCTTCAACAGTATGTGAATTAGGAACTTCCAGATATACACGCTGGGTTTAAAAAGGCAGAGGAAATGGAGATCAAATTGCCAACATTCATAGGATCATAAAGCAAGGGAATTCTAGAAAAGCATCTGCTTCATTGACTATGTGAAAGGCTTTGACTGTGTGGATCACAACAATCTGTGGAAAATTGTATAAGAGACAGGAATACCAGACCACCTTACTTGTCTCCTGAGAAACCTGTATTCAGGTCAAGAAGAAGCAGTTAGGACTGGATGTGGAACAGTAGACTGGTTCAAAATTGGGAAAGGAGTATGAAAAGGCTGTATATTGTCACTGTTTATTTGATTTATATGCAGAGTACATCATGCAAAATGCCAGGCTGGATGACTCACAAGCTAGAATCAAGATTGCTAGGGGAAATATCAACAACCTCAGATATATAGATATCACTCTAATGGCAGAAAGTCAAGAGGAACTAAAGAATCTCTTGATGAGGATGAAAGAGGAGAGTGAAAAATCTGGCTTAAAACTCAACATTCAAAATACAATGATCATGGCATCCTGTTCTATCACTTCATGGCATATATATGGGGGAAAAAGTGGAAGCAGTGACAGATTTTATTTTCTTGGGTTCCAAAATCACTTTGAGCAGTGACCACAGCCATGAAATTAAAAGATTTTTGTATCTTGGAAGGAAAGCTATGACAAACCTAGACAGAATATTGGAAAGCAGATACATCATGTTGCCAACAGAAGTCCATATAGTCAGAGCTATGGTTTTTCCAGTAGTCTTGTACAGACATAAGAGTTGGGCCATTAAGAAGGCTGTGAAGTGAAAGTCGCTTAGTCGTGTCTGACTCTTGGCTATACAGTCCATGGAATTCTCCAGGCCAGAATACTGGAGTGGGCAGCCATTCTCTTCTCCAGGGGATCTTCCCAACCCAGGGATCAAACCCAGGTCTCCCGCATTGCAGGCAGATTCTTTACCAGCTGAGCCACAAGGAAAGCCCTTAAGAAGGCTGAAGCCTGAAGAATTGATGCTTTTAAATTGTGATGCTAGAGGAGACTCTTGAGAGTCCTTTGGGCTGTAAGGAGATCAACCAGTCAATCCTAAAGGAAATCAACCCTGAATATTGATTGAATGGACTGATGCTGAAGCTCAGATACTTTGGCCACCTGATACAAAATGCTGACTCATTGGAAAAGACCCTGATGTTGGGAAAGATTGAAGGTAAAAGGAGAAGAGGACAGCAGAGGATGAGATGATTAGATAGCATCACCAACTTGATGGACATGAGTTTGAACAAACTCTGGAAGATAATGAAGGACAGGAAAGCCTGGTGTGCTGCAGTCCATGGTGTCGCAAAGAGTAAGACATGACTTAGTGACTGAACAGCAGCAACAACTTTCTTAATTCTTTCTAAATTCATAATATTTAAAAAAATTGTTTATTCATTTGGCTGCACTGGGTCTTAGTTGGAGCACAGGGGATCTTCAGTCTCAGGTGAGACAGGCAGGACTTTAATTGCAGCATGTGAAGTCTTAGTTGTGGAATGTGGAATCTAGTTTCCTGACTAGGGATTGAACCCAGGCCATCTGAATTGGAAGTGTGGAGTCTTAGCTATTGGACCACCCGGGAATTCCCTCATAGTGGGTTTTTCTTGCCTTTTTTTTTTTTTAAACTATTTTACAGTCTCAATCAACAGAAGTAATATTATGAGTAATACTATCATTACATGTAAAAGATTCAAATATTATAAAGTAGTCCTCTCACTACTATATAAAATAGGTTACTATATAAAATAGGTAACTAAAAAGGATCTACAGCACAGGGAACTCTAATTAATACTCTGTAATGACATATATGGGAAAATAACTTTTTGTTTGTTTGTTTGTTTTTTTAAATTTTATTTTATTTTTAAACTTTACATAATTGTATTAGTTTTGCCAAATATCAAAATGAATCCATCACAGGTATATATATGCTCCCCATGGAAAATAACTTTTAAAAGAATAGATTATATGTATATGTGTCTGGCTAATTCACTTTACTATGTACCTGAAGCGAACACAACTTTATAAATCAACTATACTCCAATAAAAATCATAAAAATAAAAGAGTCTTCTTTGTAAAGTGACAGAAGGAGCTGCATGAGGGATTGAGAAGTAGGCTCACCTTATTCCTCTTCTTCTTCATTTTAGTTTTGACTCCCGGGCAGGTTGGCCTGGTCCTGTCTCTCACTCTCACACTCACGGGGATGTTCCAGTGGTGCATCAGGCAAAGTGCTGAAGCTGAGAACATGGTGATGTTTATCTTTCTGTTCTTAGCCTTTTCAAGTCTCCTTGCTATTAAATGGCATAAAAGCAATTCTTATGTAAAATAGTAAAACTATTATTTTTGCATCATAGTTAACAAAGTTTTTTTTTTTTTTTTGTATTCTCCTCCATCTGCTTAAAGTTAATGTGAAATAAAATATATACATCTTTTCTCAGACGTATGTATACCATGTCATAAAGTTTTATATTCATCACAAACTGGCTTCAAAAACAATAAATGTCTCATAGGAGAAAGGTTCTGAAATTCTGGAGAGAATATAGGCTAATTGTTTGCTAACTTAGCAGCTTGTTTCTTAATGGGTAATTCCTCATTTTTGGTAAAAGAAAAGAATCCAGTATTTTGAGGTTTATTTAATTAATATGTTTCTCCACCCCTCCCCGCATTTTAGCATTTATTCTTGTATGTGTTGAACACCTGAATTTGCTGGCAGCCTTTCTTCCTGGTAGGATAGGTTCTCTCTCAGAATGTTCTCTCAAAGGTGTGGAGTTACAGTTGTTTAGGAGGTCTTAGTATGTACATTATACACTTTTGAATATTTGTATCTTCTCCTAAAGGGAGAAAAACAAAGTCTTTCCATGTCAGCCTTCTAACAGAGTAGACAGGGACTAATTGTTAAAATGAGGCTTGATGACCATCCAATTCTGCTCTTCTGTAACATGTGGCCCTTCTGTAGCCACACATACTGACTGGTGTCCATAAGTGTTCTTTTCTTTGAAAAAATTCTGTTGCTTTTTATTCAGATGTGAAAGGTGGGTCAATAAAATTTTACCATTCAGTTCTCTAATTCTTTTAGTTTTAATATAAAGTTGAAGGGAATAGTCATAAGTAAAAGTGTTGAGGATGATGAACAAGTTTGCAAATCATCCAAGACCTCATCAGACTCCTACTTCTGTCCTTTGTGGATGCTGAGACCTGGGATGTTTGAACCATAGAAAAGCAGAAGGTTTCATTTACAATCTCTGAACACCCATGAATAAGACCATCTGACACTAACTCATGTGATGTCATATGTGTTTCAGGTTATTTCAGTAGAAAGAGGGATTGAATATACAGCCCTTGGGAAAGAATTGCCCTGGAAACCTAAGTATCGTCCACCTCCATCCTGGCCCCAGAATGGAGAGATTTACATTAATATGAACTTTGGATATAGCTCGGACGGGCCTGTGGTATTCAAGGACCTGGAAATGTCCATTGACCCAGGACAAAAGGTTTGTTTAAGCCATTTGCCTCTTTAAAATCCAGCTAAAGGTTTAGCACCATATCTGCTCTTGGCTTCCTTGTCCGTGTACAGGGGGACTCTTTTCCTAATGGATGCAGATTAGATCAGTGACACTGTCCCTGAATCTTTTTTGGAAACTAACCATGGAATGGGGATACCAGCATTTTTTCCCTGTGTCATGAGCTCCTTCATGGTGGTTAATGGGCCCTGGGCTCCAGAGCTCGATCTTAATCTGACCCAGGACACTGTATGTGACACCTAATTATTCATACAAAGTCTGGGTAGTCTGCCCTGGCTCCCTGTTCATAACTCTCCAATATTTCATTCTTTTCCATCTTTTATTTTTTAAATATATTTTTATTTATTTATTTGGTTGTGCTGTTCTTAGTTGTGGCACACAGGATCTTCCATCTTCATTGTGGCATGAGAAGTCTTAGTTGCAGCTTGTGGGATCTATTAATAGTTCTCTGATCAGGAATCGAACCCAGGCCCCTTGCATTGGGAGCACAGGTTCTTAGCCACTGGACCACCAGCAAAGTTCTTTTCTTCTTTGTGTTTCTGAAATCTTTTCCTTTCTCGGTGCCCTCTGGTTGCAGTCTGCTCTTCTGTCCCTGAGTTTTTGCCATGAACTTGTCCTCTACTCACGCACACTGAGCTGCTCTCTGTCCTCTCCCCACAGACTGCTTCTTTCTTTAGCACAAATCTGATCCTTACTGGCCTGGGTTGAGCTACTGCTTGAACCTGACCATAGCCTGAAGTCCACTCCAGTAGGGGCTTTCGGGTGAGTTTGTAGCCACTAGAGAAGAGCTTGAATCATGACCCAGTCAGGGGTGAGGAACCAGGGCGTCAGATGGAGGCAGAGCCTGGAGACTTGCTCAAAGTCAAAAGCAAATTGAAGAGAGCAGGGAAGATCCACATGGGAGATGGCAGAGAGGCTTGTGACCTGGATCTGCCAGTGTCCATGTCTGCTGGTGATGCTCTTTTCACATTCAGCTTGAGGCTCTCAGCTGGGCCCAGGACAGAGTCTTCAAGGAGAGACTAAACCAGAGCAGGCAAGGTGGTAGGAAGCTCTTCCCCATCTCCCTCTGAAGCCAATATGTCTCCTGACTTACGCACACCCCTGCAATCGGGTCGCGTGTAGGTTCTCCCAAAGCACCACGCCCTCCAGATTTCAGTGTGTATGCTGCCCCTCCACCTCAGAGACCTGTTCCCTCCATCATCTGGCTGGTGAATGTCTCCTCATTTTCTGAGTTGACCTAACGCATCTTTGAGACCCTCAATTCTTCCTTAGTGTCTTGTATTTTCTTTTAAGG
The DNA here is from genome assembly GCF_003369695.1 of Bos indicus x Bos taurus. NCBI lineage: Eukaryota > Metazoa > Chordata > Mammalia > Artiodactyla > Bovidae > Bos > Bos indicus x Bos taurus. The sequence goes on from NW_020867070.1 coordinate 542,655, forward strand.
TATAAATTATGGTACACCTGTTTTCACAGTAGCCAAAAATCGGAAGGAATTAAATCCTTACAATGAAATATTATTCAGTTTTAAAAAGGAAGAAAATTCTGACCTATGGATAAATCTTTATGATATTTTGCCAAATAATATAAGCCAGATAAAAAGGGAATGAATACTCTGATTCCACTTATGTGAGATTCCTAAGTAGTCAAATTCAGGAAGACAGGAAGTAGGATGGTGGTCTCCAGGGACTGGGGGGTGGGGAATCGGGAGTTGTTTGTTTAATGGGTATAGAATTTCAGTTTTAGCAGGCAAAAAAAAAAAAATTCTCAAGCTTGGTTGCATAACAATGTGAATATACTGAACACCAAACTGTCCACTTAAAAATGGTTAAGTAGTTAAATTTTATGTTATGTGAATTTTACTATTCGTATAAAAAGATATGTGATATCACTATTAAAAGATAGCACCTATAGCATGCTTTATAATTTGGAGTCTGTATTTCACAGTAAGTACCTTGAGGCTTTTTAAAATCAGAGAGCATCTTTTTTTCATCTTTGTTCCCCAGAAAGTGGCATTCTGCAGGGCACAGAGAGGGTGCTTAGGGACTGCAGGTTGCAAGAGTGAGTAGCACACAGGTGTGAGCAGCCAGTAACAAACACACATATATACACAAGACAACTCTGAATAACTGAAAGAACTACTCTTTAAAACTCTCACTACCACAGACCCATCTAGTGGACTGTAGCTGTAAGTTAGTGAATGATACCTTTGAAACATGAAAATGAAAAAAATAAATATTCAACTTAATCCCCAAATGCTACCCAGGGAGCAACTTCAGTTAGTCACAGGGCTGCTGCTAAGCTGCTAAGTGGCTTCAGTCATGTCCGACTCTGTGCAACCCCATAGATGGCAGCCCAACGGGCTTCCCCGTCCCTGGGATTCTCCATGCAAGAACACTGGAGTGTGTTGCCATTTCCTTCTCCAATGCATGAAAGTGAAAAGTGGAAATGAAGTCGTTCAGTTGTGTCCGAATCTTAGCGACCCCATGTCACAGGGGAAAAGCTGGTTAATTATTTCCAGTTCCATTGTAGGTCAGGAAGAAGGTGAACTGGTATGTCAGGAAAACATTAACCACAACTCTTGATATAATCCTGTCGCCTAGAGCACTGAAGGCAATGTTTGTTTACTCTCAGACAATGTGTCTGTCAGATTTTCCATTGTAAATGTAATTCTGTTAACTTGCACTTGTCTTAAATTTTCTCCAAAGGCATAGAATATGAATTATCTAAGAAACTCTGTAGTACAACTTAGGAACATAACAGATTCTTATTCTTCCTTCTTAGAACCTACAAATCATAGGATTATTGAGAATCTAAAATGTTTCAGGACAAATTAAATCTGGAGACTGATTTAATAATGGTAGCAACTTGATGCAGTATCGCCATTAGCTTCATTTTTGTGTTGGGAGATGATCCGTGGGCAGCATGTTCATGAAGCCATTTCATTCCACTTGTGTACATCAGAGGTTTCCTCTCCTGCTCACTTGTCGCTGCCCTTGTCACTCCAGGACACCCCTTTGGTATTGGATTTGACTGAGAGAGTCTATTGTGGGTGGGGGAGGAGGCATAGGAGTGAGCCAGCCCAGCAGAAGTGGGGCTTTATTCTCTTTCCCTCATTTCCTCTGCTGTCACGATTCCTGAAGAAGTTACAGTAAATAAGAAATTGTAGTAGGCATTATGCAGGATTTTAATTCATGGAAGAAATTGAAAGTGAAAATAAAGAGCCAGGACTTCCCTGGTGGTGCAGTGGATAAGAATTCACCTGCCAATGCAGGGGACACTGGTTCAATCCCTAGTCTGAGAAGATTCCACATGCCGCAGAGCAAGTAAGTCCATGCGGCACAACTACTGAGCCTACATGCCACAACTACTCAAGCTTGTGCTCAGCAACAAAAGAAACCACCTCAGTGAGAAGCCCATGTACTGCAACAAGGAGTAGCTCCCACTCGCCACAACCAGAAACAGCCTGCACAAAGCAACCATAACACAGCATAGCCAAAAAAAAAAAATCACCATGAGATAAATTGCACCCTTGGCTTCCTGGTTAGATTCTGAACACAGGCTGCATTTTTCATTTACATGATTTTGTGGTTGATTTGATAATTTTAGAGAGTCCTGGGTCATATTAAAGCATTTTCCACCTCTTGAGGTAGATTTATTTTTTTGTTTGTTTTTGCTCACAGCTATTACTTGGATAATACATTTTTGCAGATGCTTACTAGAACTTGCTATAATGTGCAAAAATATTAGTTTCTTACTTTTTCTCCTTTTTAACATAATATTTTCATAGAAACCCCTCCCTTCATTCTCAGCTTGTCCCCCTTCCTCTGTCAGCTTCCTAATTCCTTGTGATTTAGACTCTGGTGCCAGGGTCAGTAGCACCTGCATCTCCTGGAGCTTCTTAGAAATGCAGAGTCTCAGGCCCATTCAACTGACTTTCTCAGCATTGCATTTAAACAGGACCTTCTAGTAAAGTCCTTTGTCTCCCAAAGGCAGTTTTTGATGACTGATAGCCTATGATTTCCAAGAAATGTCCTTTGACAGTTTGAAACTGAGTTCATGAATCACCCAAAGCCCTGTTGTGACTGAGCAGGAGGCTCTAGAAAGATCTGTGCCACCTAACCCTACAGATTTACTTACTTTTATATTCTATAAATTGGGCCTTTACAATATAATCTAATTCTGTGTGATTCTACTGCATTTATTTGCATCTTTTCAGTGGAGTCTGTCTTCATCACGGGCAGTTTTCATCCTGCCTCCAACTTTCCCACACCAGCCTACTGCAGGGACTGGAGGGATTTCACACAGGCTCAGTCCTGCTTGGACCTGGAGTCAGAAAGAGCTGAGTGTAGCAGTGTATGCAGTTCTTTCATCACCTGATGGGATAAAAAATGAGTCTTGCTGCCACAAGCAGGGCACGAGGTCTGTCTGGTCTGTTCCCCAGGCACCATGTGCCCCACTCAGGTGCACATGGTGCAGGTTTCTCTCTCATCCCAGCTGTGGATGCCAATTCTTTCTGCTGACAGCCTGCCCACCTGACCCCAGACACACTCTTTGCTCCCACTCACCTTGTACATGCCTGTATCCACATCATGCTTTAACTCTCTGGTCATAAGACCTCTATCTTAGGCCTTTACATTTAACTGCAGCTACACTTCTCCCCATTTTCTCTGTTCTGGCTACACAGAAAGACATGATATGGTGCCAGGCCATCCAGGTGATAAGGAGGCCATCAGCAGATGGAGAAGAGCCCAAGGATGTGGATTTGAGTCCCATCCTGTGACTTATGGGCTCTGATATTTCAGGCAGACTAATTCATCTAACTAAGCCTCAATCTTTTCTTTTGCAAAATGGAAGCAATAGGATGTAGCCTGTAGGGTTGTTTTATGACTTAACAAGATAAGACATGTAAAGCACCCAGCATGGGGATCAGAGTAATTGCTTGCATAAAGATGGCCATCATCTTCATTGGGTGTAAAATGACCATAAACACTTATACTGCAAAAGTTGTCTGTCCCATAAGAACAGAGGTGTCAGCCATTTGAAGTTGTATCTATAGCTGTATGGTCCATCTGTTGTGTCTTTCTCTGTCTGGTTTATCATATAACTAAATAATATGATAATAGATTTTCCATAAATTTCTCTGGCCTGAGTTAAAAATCTAAGTTCCCAATGGAAGCTTCTTTTTCTCAGGACATCACAGGTAATACAAATAAAGACAGTCAAATCCAACACAGATTCTGCTGTCAACATGTATGGTTCATCTGAAGAAACAAGAAAATGAATATATTAGCTTTGCAAACTAGAAAGAGGTCATAATTTTTATAGAGGTTCTTAAAAATATAACATTTTTTTTTTTTACAAAAATGACATAACATCTGTTAGGGTTGGGACAAACCCACATGAGGGGACAGGGAGAGAATTTCCAAGGATTTAGGTATGTGAGACAGACTTAGTGATGTGTGGTTAGGGTTCCAGCAGGTGGAAATACATTCAGTAGAAATGCATGTGAAAGTTCTTTAGGAGGTGGTGTCAACATAAGCAAAAGCATAATGCCCTGATCCAGTGAGCGAAGAACTAGGCACCTGTAGAGCATTCAGGAAAATCAGACCCCACTCCAGTACTCTTGCCTGGAAAATCCCATGGATGGATGAGCCTGGTGCACTGCAGTCCATGGTGTCGCTAAGAGTTGGACACAACTAAGCGACTTCACTTTCACTTTTCACTTTCATATATTGGAGAAGGAAATGGCAACCCACTCCAGTGTTCTTGCCTGGAGAGTCCCAGGGACTGGGGAGCCTGGTGGGCTGCATTGTCCAGTCTATGGGGTCGCATAGACTTGGACACGACTGAAGCGACTTAGCAGCAGCAGTGTGCAGCACACATTTTCATGCTCAACCCTGAAAACTACTGAATGACCCCAAGGAAGCTGACTTGTGGACATGTGGGTCAGTGGGGATGGTTTTGTAGAAGAGATATCCTGGGGTGGAGTGATGGGCACAGAGCCGACCTTTGGGAGTTTAATTTGAGAACTGAGAGCATATGGACCATTGTGGGCAGATTCAGGAGGCAGGGAGCCTGGAGCTATTGTGCCTCCAGAAAAATGTCTTGGGAAAGTGATTCCACTTTTTGGAATCAAACATATGTCAATTAAAACAAAACTCTTAACACTCAGGTTTGTGAATGTGCAGGGAATCAAGTGGGAGTGGAAAATGGTATCCTATTTCTGGAGGGTAGATTAAAAGCTTAACAGCTCTGAAAATTTAGCTTCAAGGATATTTAACAGAGTTATCTCTAATAGTAAATTATTGGAGATTGCCTAAATATCCAGCAGTAGGGGGTTTGTTAAATGATCACATATATACTGTAATATTTTGTTAAAGTAAATAGCTGTTAAAGTAAATATTCTTATGAAATACTAAATGAAAACACACAACAGTATGTTCATATTAATCCCATTTTGTTTATATATGTGAACTTGTGTCTTTAAGGACACATACAGAAGTCTAGAAAGTAAAAATGTCATCTTGAAAATGGTTTTTTCAGAGTGCTGAGGATAGCTAGTATTTACTTTTCAAATTCATTTGCACTGATTTTTTTTTTTTTAAGAAAAGAGTTTTCTTTAACTTGTTTTTTAAAAGGTGATGTAACCTGGCACTCTGGTGCTGGCTGTGGATCTTAAAATGAGGAACTGAATCATAAAACACTGCAAGAGTAGAGTCTTCAGGGCTTGGCACCGTGCTGGACTCAGGGAAGTGAGGTGGACAGTTCAGGCCCTGACCCTGGGAAAGAAATTGTGAGAGTAATGTAGGAAAGATGAAAGAAGAGGCTGTTTTGTGTGGGGCATTGGGTGTTGATTATATTGAGTTTGATGTGTGGAGAGAAAGCCAGGTGCAAGTGTCTAACAAGTTGGTGTCATCATCATGAAAGGTTGTTGTTGAATCACGTGAATACACCGGGATTCTTGGCCCCCAGAGGAGAAGAATTCAATCCGGGGCCAGAGACGAGGCTTGATCGCTCAGAGCTTTTGTGTAGTAAAGTTTTATTAAAGTATAAAGGAGATAGAGAAAGCTTCTGACATAGGCATCAGAAGGGGGCAGAAAGAGTACCCGCTTGCTAGTGTTAATAATGAGGTTATATAATCCAAAGAATGTCTGGAGGTTGTAAAGACCTCCTCCGACCTACTCCCATAATTTACATTTTAAGATAACACTGTCCTCAGGCAAGATACATCCTTGTAAAGACCAGGTATACTCCCATAATTAACTTTTTAAAATAACAGAAGGTTGAATCCAAAGACTGTCCTTAGGCAGGATACATTATTGGTATATAATCCTAAGGAATGTGGAGAAAGAAAAAAAGTTTGTCCTTTTTTCCTCCTTGAGAATTCCAGACCCCTCTCTCTTTGGGGACCCCTAGACTCCCTATCAACCTGCCTAGGAAATGACTCTCTCAATCAGAGACCAACCTGGTTGGAAAAACAGAAAGGAGCCATTGTAAATCACATAAAATAAGATTTTCTCCAAGAGTCTTTATAATTTTATTTATTTATTTTTGGCTGTGCTGGGTCTCTTGCTGCTTGGGCTTTTCTCTAGTTGCAGTGAGTGGAGACTGCTCTAGTTGTTGTGCCTGGGCTTCTCATTGTGGTGTCTTCTCGTGTTACAGAGCACAGTCTATAGGGTGTGAGGGTTTCAGTAGATGTGGCATGTGGGCTCAGTAGTTTTGGTTCCCAGGTTCTATATAAAGGCTCAATAGTTGTGGCGCATGAGCTTAGTTGCTCTGTGGCATGTGGGATTCTCCCGAACCAGGGATTGAACCCATGACTCCTGTACTAGCAGCCAGATTCTTTACCACTGAGCCTCCAGGGAAGCCCTCAAGGTGTCTTTAGATTGAAGGATGTGAGCTTACTGATAATGGTGATACTCTCCATGGGCAATTGGTAAAAACCTTTGGTTACCCAGAAAAGTCACTCAGACTATAGTTTTGATGACTGAACTGTAGAAATAGCCAGGACTAGGTTTTCTTTGAGTTGCCTTTTTCTTTTGGGGTACCTGTGGCCATGCAACATGTGGGATCTTCAACCAGGGGTTGAACTCACATTGCCTGTAGTGGAAGCACAGAATCTTAACCACTGGACTGCCAGGGAAGCCCTCCATTTTTTTTTTTTTTTTTTTTTAACTTCTCCTCACTGGAGTTTGGAGTTCACAGTCCTGTGATCATGAACAACCCTTGGTGCCCCTATATATCTCAGATCATTTACTCAAACTCTATAAATGTTCCTATTTGCAAAGATGGATCAATTTAAGTAGAGCTGATGACATGGGAACATCCATGCATCCTCACAGATACAGTACTCACTTGTGTCCTGTTGTGGGTTGATTTATATGTGAAAACACCCAGAAATACAGACATACCTGTTTTTATTGTGCTTCACAGACAATGCATTTTTCCCCCACAAATTGTACATTTATGGCAATGCTGTGTCAAGCAAAACATTGGCACCATTTTTCATACAGCATTTGCTAGCTTCATGTCTCTATATCACATTTTGATAATTCTTTCAATATTTCAAACCATTTCATTGTTATGATATGTGTTATTCTGGGATCTGGGATCAGTGTGTTTTAAGGCTCAAATGATGATTAGCATTCTTTTAGCAATAAAGTATTGGAAATTAAGTTGTGTACATCTTTTTTAATATATAATGCTATTGTACACTTAGTAGACTACAATATAGAATAAACTCAAATCTTTTTGAACAGAGAAACAAAAAATGCATATAACTTGCTTTATTTTGTGATAGTCACATTACTGAGGTTGTCCAGACCAAATCCAAAATATCTTTGAGGCCTGCCTGTACACAAAACACATAAGTCACATATGAACAAACTACGACTTGCCTGTGTGCACAGAATGGCCCATCTGTATCATACAGATTAGGGTTTAAAATAAGGTGCAAAATGTCCTGAGAAACCTATATGCAGGTCAAGAAGCAACAGTTAGAACTGGACATGGAACAACGGACTGGTTGAAAATTGGGGAAGGAATATGTCAAGGCTGTATTTTGTCACCCTGCTTATTCAACTTATATGCAAAGTACGTGATGTGAAATGCCGGGCTGGATGAAGCTCAAGCTGGAATTAAAACTGCCAGGAGAAATCTCAGTAACCTCAGCTATGCAGATCAGTGGTGGATTCTGCCACTGTAATGGCAGAAAGCGAAGAGGAACTAAAGAGCCCCTTGATGGAAGTGAAAGAGGAGAGTGAAAAAGCTAGCTTAAAATTCAACATTCAATAAATGAAGATCATGGTATCCAGTCCAGTCACCTCATGACTGATAGATGGGGAAACAATGGAAAGTGACAGACTTTATTTTCTTGGGCTCCAGAATCACTGTGGTCAGTGATGGCAGCCATGAAATTAAAAGATGTTTGCTCTTTGGAAGAAAAACATTGACAAAAATAGACAGAATATTAAAAAGCAGAGACATTACTTTGCCAACAAAAGTCCATATAATCAAAGCTATGGTTTTTCCAGTAGTCATACATGGATGTAAGGGTTGAACCATAAAGAAGGTTGATTGCCAAAGAATTGATGCTTTCGAACTGTGGTGGTGAAGAAGAGTCCTTTGGACTGCAAGGAGATCAAACTAGTCAATCCTATAGGAAATCAGCTCTGAATATTCATTGGAAAAACTTATGCTGAATCTCCAATACTTTGGCTACCTGATGGGAAGAGCTTATTCATTGGGAAAGACCCTGATGCTGCGAAAGATTGAGGGCAGGAGAAGAAGGGGACAACAGAGGACGAGATGGTTGGATGGTATCACTGACTCGATGGACATGTGTTTGAGTAACTTCCATGAGACAGTGATGGACAGGAAAGCCTGGTGTTCGGCAGTCCATGGGATCACAAAGAGTTGGACATGACTGAGACACTAAACAACAACAACAACAATAACAACAAAATCTTATACATGTATTATCTTTATAAGATAATAAAATTAACTAAACCCACTTTTTGATGTTTAATCTCTATAAATATAAATTCTTTTTTGAAATGCCATGATTGACTTGACAGGCTAAGTTGTGAAAATTTAGAGGTATTCAAATCAGAAAAATGAAAGTTTCTAAGAATTCTGATTATATTGCATAGACAGATTTAGCTGTTCTCTTTAAAGCTATGAGTTTTAAAATGTTACTGATTTACAAATGATCAAAAGCATGTCTTACACCCTCATCAATTCCAGATTCTAAATAGAGATGAAATCATCTCTTGGGAAGCTTCCTTCAGGGAATTTGTAGTTGGGCCTCCCTGGTGGCTCAGATGGTAAAGAATCTGCCTGCAAGGCAGGAGACCTGGTCTCCATCCCTGGGTCGGGAAAATCCCCTGAGTAGGAAATGGCAACCCACTGTACTATTCTTGCCTTGAGAATTCCATGGACAGAGGAGCCTGTCCATGGGCTACATTCCATGGAGTCACAAAAAGTCAGACAAGACTGAGGGACTAATACTTTCTTTCACTTTCAAACTTGATAAAAAATATCATTTTCTGCATGCATATTTGAATGCAGTTTTATTCCCTACTAGCATTTAACCTGCATTGTATAGATTCTTTAATCTTATTGCTAGTCACTTAATTTCTCCCTGCTTTGGTTTTAATAAATAGACTGACACTTGACATGTATTTTTTCAAGGTTCAATTGTAAGTATTAATTTGTTAATTAAATGCCTTTTGTACTGCTCCAATTAAAGGTCCCGTGTAAATAGCAAGTTTTGTTTGTGTTTTTGTTGGCCTCATTATGTGCATTTTGTCTACTGGCCTCTGTCTTTTAACATTCTGCATTTTATATTTTAAGATATTTCAACATCAAATATAGTTAAGATATTTAATATCAGGAAATGATTTCATTTTTCTACCAAAGAATAATTCCTCTTAAATGAAAGATCCCTGAGAAAGTGAGTACTTGTTTGTGTATAACACTTGTGACTTGTTGACATCTCTGTAAAAGTACCCATGTGATTCCCAAGGTCAAATTACCTAGGCAGCAGGAATAAAGCTAATTTAAAAGCTGACTTCTTATGCACCACTTAGGAGACTGCTGGTTTTTCACTGCCAGCAGATTATTATTATTTTTAAGTCATCTTGCTTTATGAGTGTTAGTTACACACATCCATATACATGTATACACATACCACACACACATGCATGTCTCCCCCTTTAACATACCACATAATGGATACTATGTGATAATCACTGAAAACAATTTTCAGCATATTAAGCCTCCCTTCAGGGAAATCTGAATAAAACTGCATGACATCTTAAGAAGGCATAAAAATAACTGTAGTTTATATGCTATATGCTTGGGATGATGGTGGTCTCATCCAGGGACATTTGTGAACATCTGCCATTTTTGGTTGCCACAATTTGGGGATTGAATCTGGTACCTAGTGGGTAGAGTTCATGGGTACTTTTAAACATCTTACAGGAGACAGTCTCCTGACCGACCCCCCCCGCCAACAATGAATTTTCTGGCTCGGAATGTCACCAAGATCATGCTTGAGAAACTACAGACTACTCTTCATATATAATAGAACTTTGAAAATTCATCTTCAACAATCAGGGTTTCTCCTAGGTTTTTTGTATCCTGTTAATTCTTAATCCCACTTGGTCTCTTTACAGTGTGGCATTGTGGGAAGAACAGGAACTGGAAAAACTTCCCTCATCGCTGCTCTTTTCAGATTGTCAGAACCCGAAGGTGGCATTCAGATAGATGGGATCTGGACAAGCAACATTGGACTTCATGATTTAAGAAAGAAAATGTCAGTTGCACCTCAGGTATGCACATCAGAGCATTGTCACATTGTTCTTTTTATAATGTATCTAAGTTTAACTGCTTTTAATTTGAGTTTTTTTTCAAATTACATGGAAGCGTTGATCCTTTTTTCCCCAATAGACCACATTTTTTTTAATTTATATTTTTATTTTTAAATTTTATTTTATTTTTAAACTTTACAATATTGTATTGGTTTTGCCAAATATTGAAATGAATCTGCCACAGGTATACATGTGTTCCCCATCCTGAACCCTCCGCCCTCCTCCCTCCCCATACCATCCCTCTGGGTCATCCCAGTGCACCAGCCCCAAGCATCCAGTATCGTGCATGGAACCTGGACTGGCGACTCATTCCGTATATGATATTATACGTATTTCAATGCCATTCTCCCAAATCATCCCACCTTCTCCCTCTCCCACAGAGTCGAAAATACTGTTCTATACATCAATGGCTCTTTTGCTGTCTCGTATACACGGTTATTGTTACCATCTTTCTAAATTCCATATATATACGTTAGTATACTGTATTGGTGTTTTTCTTTCTGGCTTACTTCACTCTGTATAACAGGCTCCAGTTTTGTCCACCTCATTAGAACTGATTCAAATGTATTCTTTTTAATGGCTGAGTAATACTCCACTGTGTATATGTACCACTGCTTTCTTATCCATTCCTCTGCTGATGGACATCTAGGTTGCTTCCAAGTCCTGGCTATTATAAACAGTGCTGCGGTGAACATTGGGGTACACGTGTCTCTTTCAATTCTGGTTTCCTTAGTGTGTATGCCCAGCAGTGGGATTGCTGGATCATAAGGCAGTTCTATTTCCAGTTTTTTTAAGGAATCTCCACACTGTTCTCCATAGTGGCTGTACTAGTTTGCATTCCCACCAACAGTGTAAGAGGGTTCCCTTTTCTCCACACCCTCTCCAGCATTTATTGCTTGTAGACTTTTGGATCGCAGCCATTCTGACTGGCATGAAATGGTACCTCATAGTGGTTTTGATTTGCATTTCTCTGATAATGAGTGATGTTGAGCATCTTTTCATGTGTTTGTTAGCCATCTGTATGTCTTCTTTGGAGAAATGTCTACTTAGTTCTTTGGCCCATTTTTTGATTGGGTCATTTATTTTTCTGGAGTTGAGCTGTAGGAGTTGCTTGTATATTTTTGAGATTAGTTGTTTGTCAGTTGCTTCATTTGCTATTATTTTCTCCCATTCTGAAGGCTGTCTTTTCAGCTTGCTTATAGTTTCCTTTGATGTGCAGAAGCTTTTAAATTTAATTAGGTCCCATTTGTTTATGTTTGCTTTTATTTCCAACATTCTGGGAGGTGGGTCATAGAGGATCCTGCTGTGATGTATGTCAGAGAGTGTTTTGCCTATGTTCTCCTCTAGGAGTTTTATAGTTTCTGGTCTTACATTTAGATCTTTAATCCATTTTGAGTTTATTTTTGTGTATGGTGTTAGAAAGTGCTCTAGTTTCATTCTTTTACAAGTGGTTGACCAGTTTTCCCAGCACCACGTGTTAAAAAAATTATCTTTAATCTATTGTATATTCTTGCCTCCTTTGTCAAAGATAAGGTGTCCATATGTGCGTGGATTTATCTCTGGGCTTTCTATTTTGTTCCATTGATCTATATTTCTGTCTTTGTGCCAGTACCATACTGTCTTGATGACTGTGGCTTTGTAGTAGAGCCTGAAGTCAGGCAGGTTGATTCCTCCAGTTCCATTCTTCTTTCTCAAGATCGCTTTGGCTATTCGAGGTTTTTTGTATTTCCATACAAATTGTGAAATTATTTGTTCTAGCTCTGTGAAGAATACTGTTGGTAGCTTGATAGGGATTGCATTGAATCTATAAATTGCTTTGGGTAGTATACTCATTTTCACTATATTGATTCTTCCAATCCATGAACATGGTATATTTCTGCATCTATTAGTGTCCTCTTTGATTTCTTTCACCAGTGTTTTATAGTTTTCTATATATAGGTCTTTAGTTTCTTTAGGTAGATATATTCCTAAGTATTTTATTCTTTCCGTTGCAATGGTGAATGAAATTGTTTCCTAAATTTCTCTTTCTGTTTTCTCATTATTAGTGTATAGGAATGCAAGGGATTTCTGTGTGTTGATTTTATATCCTGCAACTTTACTATAATCATTGATTAGTTCTAGTAATTTTCTGGTGGAGTCTTTAGGGTTTTCTATGTAGAGGATCATGTCATCTGCAAACAGTGAGAGTTTTACTTCTTCTTTTCCAATTTGGATTCCTTTTATTTCTTTTTCTGCTCTGATTGCTGTGGCCAAAACTTCCAAAACTATGTTGAATAGTAATGGTGAAAGTGGGCACCCTTGTCTTGTTCCTGACTTTAGGGGAAATGCTTTCAATTTTTCACCATTGAGGATAATGTTTGCTGTGGGTTTGTCATATATAGCTTTTATTATGTTGAGGTTATGTTCCTTCTATTCCTGCTTTCTGGAGAGTTTTTTTTTATCATAAATGAATGTTGAATTTTGTCAAAAGCTTTCTCTACATCTATTGAGATAATCATATGGCTTTTATTTTTCAATTTGTTAATGTGGTGTATTACATTGATTGATTTGTGGATATTGAAGAATCCTTGCATCCCTGGGATAAAGCCCACTTGGTCATGGTGTATGATCTTTTTAATGTGTTGTTGGATTCTGACTGCTAGAATTTTGTTAAGGATTTTTGCATCTATGTTCATCAGTGATATTGGCCTGTAGTTTTCTTTTTTTGTGGCATCTTTGTCAGGTTTTGGTATTAGGGTGATGGTGGCCTCATAGAATGAGTTTGGAAGTTTACCTTCCTCTGCAATTTTCTGGAAGAGTTTGAGCAGGATAGGTGTTAGCTCTTCTCTAAATTTTTGGTAGAATTCAGCTGTGGAGCCGTCTGGACCTGGGCTTTTGTTTGCTGGAAGATTTTTGATTACAATTTCAATTTCCATGCTTGTGATGTGTCTGTTAAGATTTTCTATTTCTTCCTGGTCCAGTTTTGGAAAGTTGTACTTTTCTAAGAATTTGTCCATTTCTTCCATGTTGTCCATTTTATTGGCATATAATTGCTGATAGTAGTCTCTTATGATCCTTTGTATTTCAGTGTTTTCTGTTGTGATCTCTCCATTTTCACTTCTAATTTTATTGATTTGATTTTTCTCCCTTTGTTTCTTGATGACTCTGGCTAATGGTTTGTCAATTTTATTTATCCTTTCAAAGAACCAGCTTTTGGCTTTGTTGATTTTTGCTTTGGTCTCTTTTGTTTCTTTTGTATTTATTTCTGCCCTAATTTTTAAGATTTCTTTCCTTCTACTAACCCTGGAGTTCTTCATTTCTTCCTTTTCAAGTTGCTTTAGGTGTAGAGTTAGGTTATTTATTTGACTTTTTTCTTGTTTCTTGAGGTATGCCTGTATTGCTATGAACTTTCCCCTTAGGACTGCTTTTACAGTGTCCCACAGGTTTTGGGTTGTTGTATTTCCATTTTCATTCGTTTCTATGCAAATTTTGATTTCTTCTATGATTTGTTGTTTATTCATCAGAGTGTTGTTCAGCCTCCATATTTTGGAATTTTTAATAGTTTTTCACCTGTAATTGAGATCTAATCTTACTGCATTGTGGTCAGAAAAGATGCTTGGAATGATTTCAATTTTTCTTAATTTACCAAGGCTAGATTTATGGCCCAGGATGTGATCTATCCTGGAGAAGATTCCATGTGCACTTGAGAAAAAGGTGAAATTCATTGTTTTGGGATGAAATGTCCTATAGATATCAATTAGGTCTAACTGGTCTACTGTATCATTTAAAGTTTGTGTTTCCTTGTTAATTTTCTGTTTAGTTGATCTATCCATAGGTGTGAGTGGGGTATTAAAGTCTCCCACTATTATTGTGTTATTGTTAATTTCTCCTTTCATGCTTGTTAATATTTGTCTTACATATTGTGGTGCTCCCGTGTTGGGTGCATATATATTTATAATTGTTATATCTTCTTCTTGGATTGATCCTTTGATCATTGGTAGTGATAGTCTTTGTCTCTTTTCACAGCCTTTGTTTTAAAGTCTATTTTATCTGATATGAGTATTGCTACTCCTGCTTTCTTTTGGTCCCTATTTGCATGGAAAATCTTTTTCCAGCCCTTCACTTTCAGTCTGCATGTGTCCCCTGTTTTGAGGTGGATCTCTTGTAGACGGCATATGTAGGGGTCTTGTTTTTGTATCCATTCAGCCTTGTCTTTTGGTTGGGGCATTCAACCCATTTACGTTTAAGGTAATTTTTGATAAGTATGATCCCGTTGTCATTTACTTTATTGTTTTGGGTTAGAATTTATACACCATTTTTGTGTTTCCTGTCTAGAGAATATCCTTTAGTATTTGTTGGAGAGCTGGTTTGGTGGTGCTGAATTCTCTCAGTTTTTGCTTGTCTGTAAAGCTTTTGATTTCTCCTTCATATTTGAATGAGATCCTTGCTGGGTACAATAATCTGGGCTGTAGGTTATTTTCTTTCATCATTTTAAGTATGTCTTGCCATTCCCTCCTGGCTTGAAGAGTTTCTATTGAAAGATCAGCTGTTATCTTATGGGAATTCTCTTGTGTATTATTTGTTGTTTTTCCCTTGCTGCTTTTAATATTTGTTCTTTGTGTTTGATCTTTGTTAATTTGATTAATGTGTGTCTTGGGGTGTTTCGCCTTGGGTTTATCCTGTTTGGGAACATCAGGTATTTTCAACAGACATTTTCATTGGACACATGTTTTGTTTCTTTGTTCATTCATTAGTTTTCTGTGCATGTAATTTAATAACTTACTGAGATAAATTTCTGGACTCAGTCTTCCTCAGTTGCCACAATTTTATCCACTGATAACTACATAATTCTGAGAACAAAAGGTTAAGTGGTTTCTTTAGCACTGCAGAGGTTCCTATAGGGAAACATGACTTTTAAGTGTCTTACAGATGTAATTTCACTGAGGGAAATGAGGACGTCTTTTCAAAGATGAGTATCTCCTTGGAGAACTTTCTGTGAAACTGTTGAGCTTTGAGAATTACAGGATATATAGATGCTTTGGGGAGACTTTTACAATCCATTCTTTAGTAAATAATTTTCACCAGGGAGGCAGTACAGAATAGTGAGGTACAGCAGGTGCCTGAGAAGTCTGTCTCTATGTATCTCAGTTTTCTCTTACAAGGTAACAAACAGTACTCTCCCTTTGATCTGTTGTGAGGATAAAATGGGTCACTAAGTGTGAAGTGCGTCATTTAGACTCAGGTGTGACTGCTGTGATGGTGGACCATTGAATTGGCCATTGGCCAGTCTTTTCCTGGACTCTGATTCTATTTTCTTTTCTTTTGCATCTTAAAGAAGTACAACTTTCAGGGAGTGTTTTGGAGACTGGATTATATGTACAGTAACACTTATGTCATTCCTTGGGGTTCATTCACTCAAAATAATATTTACTGTGAAATACTCAGTAATACTCAGTGAATATTTACTGAGAAATTACTATCCTCCAGGTATATAGCCAAGGGCAACCTAGATCCTGTGTCCTCACCTTCCATCCTGCCGTCTCCTTTGACAGACTTACTGATTTTTAAAAAAGGAATTTGAATTGTTTTTATATAATTGATAATCATCTGCCCATCAAAGGAAACTCAGATAAATACCCTCTTGAGGTGAAAAACAGACGAGATGAGAAAAAGTGAGCCAGGCAATTGTGCTTTTGGAATGTGGGTTAAATGTGCCCTGAAATGCCTGTATATTAGGAAGCATCTCAACATGGCACCCAAAGGGAAGGGGAATGTGGGCTTGGGTCTTACAACTGAGTATTGCTGCTGCTGCTGCTGCTAAGTCATGTCAGTCGTGTCCGACTCTGTGCGGCACCAAAGATGGCAGCGCAACAGGCTCCTCTGTCCCTGGGATTCTCCAGGCAAGAATACTAGAGTGGGTTGCCATTTCCTTCTCCAATGCATGCAAGTGAAAAATGAAAGTGAAGTCGCTCAGTCATGTCCGACTCTTAGCGACCCCATGGACTGTAGCCTAACAGGCTTCTCCGTCCATGGGATTCTCCAGGCAAGAGTACTGGAGTGGGTTGCCATTGACAACTGAGTACATCTGTTGCTATACCCATGGCCTCTAAAATACCTGGAATTACTCTAAGTACTCTTGTTTTTCTAATTAATTTGTTTTTAATTGAAAGATAATTACAATACTCTTTCGGTTTCTGCCATATATCAACATGGATCAGCCATGGGTATACATATGTGCCCTCCCTCTTGAATGTCTTTCCCACCTCCCAACTCGTGCCACCCCTCTAGGTTATCACAGAGCACTGGATTTGAGCTCATACAGCAGATTTCCACTGGCTATCTAATTTTACATATGGTAATGTATATGTCTAAGTACTTTTGAAACCAAGATACAGCTTTACAGACTACAGTGAGTTGCCAACTTGCACCCTTTAAGATATCTACTAGCAAAAAGAAAAATGAAAGAGAAAGAAAGGAAATGGGTTGGTAGTATTGACAAGGATGTAGAGAAATTAGAATCCTTGTTCATTGCTGGTAGGAATGTAAGATATTACAGCCACTGTGGAAAACAAGTTGGTCATTTCTCAAAAAAGTTAAAGATAGAATTATTATATGATCTAGCAATTCTGCTTTAGGGTATAAACCCAAAAGAATTGAAAGAAAGATCTTGAAGTGATACCTGTACGTGCATGTTCATAGCAGCATTTTTCTCAGTAGCAAAAAGGTGGAGGCACCCAAAGGTCCATTGACAGATGAATCAATACACAAAATGTGGTGCATATATGTATACAGTGGAGTATTATTCAGCCTTAGAAAGGGAGGAAATTCTGACTCATGCTACAGCACAGATGAACCTTGAGGAAATTAAGCTAAGTGAAAAAAGCCAGTTACAAAGGACAAATACTGTATGATTCTACTAATATAAGCTACCTAGAGTAGTAAATGCATGGAGACAGGAAGCAGAATGGTGGGTTCCAGGAGCTGCTGGGAGTGGGGAGTTGTTGTTTAGTGGGTAGAGTTTCAGTTCTGCAAGATGAAAGAAGTTCTGTGGCTGGAAGGTAGAGATGTACAACAATGTGAATGTATTTAATACCACTGAACTGTGTACTTACAAATGGTTAAGCTAGTAAATTTCATGTGTATTTTACCACAATTAAAAATTTGTATTCAAAGATAACCCTTTCAGGAAAAATGGGAAGAACTTTTTAGCATGTTCAGCCTCCATATTTAAAGATTCCCTCTGGTTATTTAATTCATGACTTGTGGTTACAGTAGAAAATAAATGAGCTTAGATTCCCAGGTTTTACGTTTTGATCATACTCATCTCTGAAATGAGAATAGTTAACAGAAATAAAGAGCATGTCTGTAAAATCCTTTCATAACCTTGGATGCTAGGCTTTAGAAACATGCCCTGCATTATTTTTAAAGCTTCATAATAAGAAAAAGTTGTATGCTTGTGCATATAAAATAACTCTATAAATAAAGACATAATGTTAGAAGATCCTTGGCTCTGCCAATAATGTTTGGAAGCACATCTGAGCAAAGACTAAACATACCTTTGCATCAACATGGTTTGGTTCTGTTCTGTTCTGTTGATTTCCACCCTTCCTTTGAGCATGTTCAATGTACACACTCCAGAGAGCATCCTTAGAAAATAGTCCTAAGCTTTGTATACATGTAGATTCCTCTATATATGCCTTTGTCTCCAAGGTACAATATTGGTTGATAAAAGAGAGAGTATCTGTAGAGAACTTGCAATGTGCAAAGCTTCCCAGAAAATCATTCCAGAGACAGCCAGGGGTAGAATGTTTGTGTAGACCGAGTGTCAACATGACCCAACAATTGTATTCGTACTCTGCCTCAAAGGATTGTGGGGCCTTGATGTCATTGCTCAGCTTCAGGACTTCAGTGTTCTCATCCTTAAACCAGGTCTTGGAATCATTGCCACACAGATTTGTTGTGAAGATATAACTGGGCTTCCCAAGTGGTGCTAGTGGTAAAAGACATGTCTGCCAATGCAGGAGACATAAGAGATGCAGGTTCAATTCCTGGGTCAGGAAGATCCACTGGAGGAGGGTATGGCAACTCACTCCAGTATTCTTGCCTGGAGAATCCCATGGACAGAGGGATGTGGTGAGCCACAGTCCATGGGGTCGCAAAGAGTCTGACATGACTGAAGAGACTTATCACACACAACTGGGTGAAATAAGGTTTCTGCCTTATGAACAGCAACAACAAAATGCTTAGTCATCAGGAACTGTTATTCTTAATTATTGGATTATTGGCCTTTGGATCTTATTTCTGCTTAATAAAAAGAGTAACATCTTCTGGAATGACTTTATTCTTTAATTTCTGCTTATGTGTTCATGGTCCTTGGTGATTTTCTTTATATATATTGTTTACAATATAAACTAAATTGTTCATATAAATATACTTAATAGAGCAAAGAGACAAAAATCAAAAAAACACAATAGAAATTTTGGGGAAAGTGTAACAGAGACATGTATCTAACGTTTCCACCAAAAGCAAGAAGAGAGAATAACACTTTTTTGTACTTTGATTTCATGTTTCCCACCCAGCAGCTTCTTTCCTGACCACAACCTTGTACACTTACTTACCAGTCTGCCACCAAGACCTCTGGCCTTTTTTCTCAGCCTTCCCCACACTCTTGGCTTTTTTCTTCCTCTCCTTGAGGACAGAGCCTGTATCTCTTGTTTCTTCTCTTATGCTTGTTACAGCCCCTGACAAGTTACATGAGAACTGATAATAATTCCTAACATTTGTGAAATCATTAACACATTTTAGCCCCTTATCTGACCATTTCCTGCTTAATCCTCACATTTCTGTTGTTATCCTTACCTGACAGATTTAAAAACTGAGGCACTGAGAGCTTGTCCCACTAATCAAGTAAGGGGCAGAGCCAGGAGTCAAATTTTGTGTGTGTCTGACTGTTTTTTCACAGTGTTTCAATTGTACAGCAAAATAGTAGTGTGTATTTATTAAGCACAGATTTTTAATTTATCCTTCACCACTCTCCTCTTTGGTAACCATTAGTCTGGTTTTTTTTATGTTTTTGAATCTGTTTCTGTGTTGTAAATAAGTTCATTTCTGTCATTTTTTAAGATTCCACATATAAGTGATCTCACACAGAGTTAGAAACAACTGAAGTGACTTAGCAGCAGCAGCAGCATATAATATTTGTCTTTCTCTGCCTGACTTATTTTACCTAGTTTCATTATCTCTGGGTTCATCCATGTTGCTGCAAATGGCATTATTTCATTCTTTTTATGGCTGAATAATATTCCTGTGTGTGTGTATGTATGTGTATACATCATATCTTTATCCATTCATCTGTCCATGAACATATCTTGGCTATTATAAGTAGTACTGTTATGAATACTGTGGTGCATGTATCTTTTTGAATTAAGGTTTTTATGTTTTCCAGGTACTTGCTGAGGAATGGAATTGCTGGATCACACAGTAACTCTTTTTCAGCTTTTAAGGAACCTCCATATTGTTTTCCATAACAGCTGCACCAATTTACATTCCCATGAACAGTGTAGGAGTATCCCCTTTCCTCCACACCCTCTCCAGCATTTATTATTTGTAGACTCTTTAATGATGATCATTTTAACCAGTGTGAGGTGATACCTCATTGTAGTTTTAATTTGTATTTCTCTAGTAATTAGTGATGTTGAGTATCTTTTCATGGGCCTATTGACCATGTGTGTGTCTTCTTTGGAGAAATGTCTATTTAGGTCTTCTTCAATTTTTTGATTAGGTTGTTTGTTCTTTTTTTAAAATTTTTATTATTATTATTATTTTTACTTTACAATATTGTATTGCTTTTGCCATACATCAACATGCATCTGCCACGGGTGTACACGTGTTTCCCATCCTGAACCCCCCTCCCACCTTCCTCCCCCTACCATCCCTCTGGGTCATCCCAGTGCACCAGCCTGAAGCTTCCTGTATCCTGCATCGAACCTGGACTGGCAATTTGTTTCTTATACGATACTATACATGTTTTAATGCCATTCTCCCAAATCATCCCGCCCTCCCTCTCCCACAGAGTCAAAAGATTGAGCTGTATAAGCTGTTGTATATACAGAAATAGGCTTCACTTATATAGACTAGAAACAAAGTATCAGAAAGAGAAATAAAGGAAACAATCCCATTGACATCACATCAAAGGGAAAAAAAATCTAGAAATAAATCTACCTAAGGAGGCAAAAGATGTTTAGTCCAAAACCTGTAAGACACTAATGAAAGTAATTGAAGCTGATACAAACAAAAGAAAATATATTCTGTGTTCTTGGATTGAAAGAATCAATATTGTTAAAAATGACCATACTACCCAAGACAATTTACAGATTCAACGCAATCTCTATCAGATTACTGGTGGCATTTTTCACAAAACTAGAACAAAAAAAATTTTTTTAATTTGCATGGAAACAGAAAATACCCCAGTCAAAACAATCTTGAGAGAGAAGAATGAATCTGGAGGAATCACAGTCCCTGACTTCAGGCTATATTGCAAAGTTATAGTAATGGTAAACTATGTTGCTGTCACAGAAACCAGACACATAGATTAATGGGACAGGATAAGAAAACCCAGAAATAAACCCACACACTTATGGTCAATTAATCTAATACAAAAGAGGTAAGAATATATAATGAAGAAAAGACATGCACTTCAATAAATAGTATGGAGAAATCCGCACAGTTGAGTTCAGTTCAGTCACTCAGTCATGTCCGACTCTCTGCAATCCCATGGACTGTAGCACGCCAGTCTTCCCTGTCCTTAACCAACTCCTGTAGCTTACTCAAGCTCATGTCCATTGAGTCGGTGATGCCATCCAACCATCTCATCCTCTGTCATCCCCTTCTCCTCCCGCCTTCAATCTTTCCCAGCATCAGGGTCTTTTCAAATGAGTCAGTTCTTCACATCAGGTGGTCAGATTATTGGAGCTTCAGCATCAGTCCTTCCAATGAATATTCAGGACTGATTTCCTTTAGGATGGACTGGTTGGATCTCCTTGCTGTCCAAGGGACTCTCAAGAGTCTTCTCCAACACCACAGTTCAAAAGCGTCAATTCTTTGGCACTCAGCTTTCTTTATAGTCCAACTCTCATACCCATACATGACTCCTGGAAAAATCATAGCCTTGACTAGATGGACCGTTGTTGGCAAAGTAATGACTCTGCTTTTCAATATGCTGTCTAGGTTGGTCATAACTTTTCTTCCAAGGGGCAAGCATCTTTTACTTTCATGGCTGCAGTCACCATCTGCAGTGATTTTGGAGCCCCAAAATATTAAGTCTGCCACTGTTCCACTGTTTCCCCATCTATTTCCCATGAAGTGATGGCACTGGATGCCATGATCTTAGTTTTCTGAATGTTGCGCTTTAAGCCAACTCTTTCACTCTCCTCTTTTACTTTCATCAAGAGGCTCTTCAGTTCTTCTTCACTTTCTGCCATATGTGTGGTGTCATCTGCATATCTGAGGTTATTGATATTTCTCCCGGAAATCTTGATTCCAGCTTGTGCTTCATCCAGCCCAGCATTTCTCATGATGTACTCTGAATATAAGTTAAATAAGCAGGGTGACAGTATATAGCCTTGACATACTCCTTTCCCAATTTGGAACCAGTCTGTTCTTCCATGTCCAGTTCTAACTGTTGCTTCCTGACCTGCATACAGATTCCTCAAGAGGCAGGTCAGGTGGTCCGCTATTCCCATCTCTTTCAGAATTTTCCACAGTTTGTGGTGGTCCACACAGTCAAAGGCTTTGGCATAGTCAATAAAGCAGAAATAAATGTTTTTTCTGGAACTCTCTTGCTTTTTCAATGATCCAGCGGATGTTGGCAATTTGATTTCTTGTTCTTCTGCCTTTTCTAAATCCAGTTTGAACATCTGGAACTTCGTGCTTCATGTACTGTTGAAGCCTGGCTTTGAGAATTTTGAGCATTACTTTGCTAGCATGTGCGATGAGTGCAATTGTGCAGTAGTTTGAACATTCTTTGTCATTGCCTTTCTTTGGGATTGGAAATCTGCACAGCTACTTGTAAAAGAATTAAATTTGAATGTTCTCTAATGCCATATCAAAAATAAAGTGAAGATGAATTAATGACCCAAAGACCTGTAAGACAAGATACTTTGTCAGACAAGATCCTAGAAGAAAAATTAGGCATAATAATTGTTGACATAAATCACAGCAATATTTTCTTGGATCTGTCCCCTAAAATAATGGAAACAAAGGCAAAAATAAACAAATGTGACCTAATTAAACATAAAAGTTTTATACCACAAAGGAAATCACTAAAAAAAAAACTGAAAAGACAACCTATGGAATAGAAGAAAAAATTTGCAAATGATACAAATAAAATTTCTAAATTATATTAACAGGATTCAAATTAAAGAGATTCCCAACTCCAGATCCTGAGCACTGAATTGCTCTGCTTGTGACTTCAACTGGCTGTTGACTGTGGTCCATGAAACTGCTTCATAACATTATTTCATGTGTGCATGTACACCACACACACACATGCACACAGGCACAAAAAATTTCACAAAACAATATTACTCTTGCTCTGTGCTCTGATGTCTTTTGTGCTACCAGTTCTATTCTAGTTCATATAAAAGACAAAATGATGGTCACAAGGCACTATATTGATTTCATGATCCATTGACTACACTTGCAGTTTAACAAACATGGCTTTTCATTATCCCCTGTTGTGCTGGGCTCCTGGTCCATGTTAGCATCACAGGAGGAACTTCACTGTTGTTCCAGATTCTCAGGGCAACCCCACAAGGCTAACCCCATTTCCAGTAAGCAAACTGAGTCTTGGGAAGATTAATAACTTACCCTGGGTCTAATAACTAGTGAACAATAGAACTGTCTGATTCCAAACTTATATTTTTTCAATAAATGTTGTTCAATTGCTAAGTCATGTCTGACTCTTTGTGACCCCATGAACTGCAGCATGCCAAGCTTCTTTGTCTTTCACTATTTCCTGGAGCCTGCTCAAACTCATGTCCATTGAGTCAATAATACCATCCAACTATCCCATCCTCTATCACCCCCCTTCTCCTCCTGTCCTCAATATTTCCTAGTATCAGGGTCTTTTCCAGTGAGTCAGCTCTTCCCATCAGGTGGCCAAAGTATTGGAGCTTCAGCTTCAGTATCAGTCCTTCCAGTGAATATTCAGGGTTGATTTTCTTTAGGATTGACTGGTTTGATCTCCTTGCTGTCCAAGAGACTCTCAAGAGTCTTCTCCAGCACCACTATTTGAAAACATCAATTCTTTGGCAATGTTGTACTCATGAGATATTTTCCCCATTTTTCCTACCATCCCACTCAAAAGAATTGCCCAAACTATAACAAGAGTGAATAATCATGGAGCAAAGCCATAAGATACTACTCCTACTGCCCTGTCCCTCATTTGGACAGTATCAGTTAAGAAATCTGAGGAGGCAATGGCACCCCACTCCAGTACTCTTGCCTGGAAAATCCCATGGATGGAGGAGCCTGGTAGGCTGCAGTCCATGGGGTCGCTAAGAGTCAGACATGACTGAGTGACTTCACTTTCACTTTTCATTTTCATGCATTGGAGAAGGAAATGGCAACCCACTCCAGTGTTCTTGCCTGGAGAATCCCAGGAATGGAGGAGCCTGGTGGGCTGCCATCTATGGGGTCGCACAGAGTCGGACATGACTGAAATGACTTAGCAGCAGCAGCAGTTAAGAAATATGTTACTCACTTATATGTCATGGTCTAATAAGTGACAGGAGAAAATAGTCAAAATCTTATCCCTCCCCAGCCAAGATCCCTTTCTCTTTACAATGTCTTGCTGGCTCAGAGGTGGAGAAAGTCTGTTACTGTGATTATTTGAAGTTACTTGTCTAAGTACAGAAAACGTATGTCTCTCTTTCCCCGCCAAACAAGTAGGAAGCAATGATACTTGTGTCTCAATGCCTTGATTTAGGGAACCTAGGAAGCTGAGAGCAGACTCTGCAGAGGGGGAGCCCAGTGCTGTTTCTTTGAGTTGCCCCACTTAGGTGAGCCAGGCCCACATCATCTTCCCTGAATCCCTGCTCCCTGTGATCCTGGAAGCAGTGATGAACTTCCAGGACGGTCTCTCTCTCTCTCTCTCTCAGAACTGAGGGAGTTATAATAACACTAAGGACCTGGGTAGGAACCAAAGACAGGGGAGTGGAGATATAGATTGTCAGTCCTGGGGGGAACTTTCAAAGATGAATACTTCTTAAGAAGTTACTCCTCAATTTCTGTTCAAAATTTCAGAAATAAGCAAAAATGAAATTTCTTCTTAAATAATTTCCTTAAACACAACAGGAAGCTGAAGTATGTGTGTTCTTTGTGCTCAGGATCTGAAGTAGTTAAATATGTCCCCCAGAAAGCACACCGATTGAGATTATATTCAGGAAGTAGCCTGCTTACTTGAACGGATCTGGAAAATGGAGGGAAGATGGAGAAGAGAAGGAGGAGGAAGATTGGGGACCAGCCTCCCCTCCTCGCCTGGCCACGTCTTTTATGTAAAACTCACGGAGACAGCTGAAGGATGAGAAATTGCCCACATGTGGGAATCATAGTGTTTATAATTACAAAGAGCAGTCCTGGGATTTCTTTGGAAGGAATGATGCTAAAGCTGAAACTCCAGTACTTTGGCCATCTCATGTGAAGAGTTGACTCATTGGAAAAGACTCTGATGCTGGGAGGGATTGGGGCAGGAGGAGAAGGGGATGACAGAGGATGAGATGGCTGGATGGCATCACTGACTAGGTGGACGTGAGTCTAAGTGAACTCTGGGAGTTGGTGATGGACAGGGAGGCCTGGCATGCTGCGATTCATGGGGTCGCAAAGAGTCGGACACGACTGAGCGACTGAACTGAACTGAACTGAACTGAACATGTTTTTATAAAAATCTGAAGTAGAATGATGGTTATTCCCCTGACAAGAAATGCTTACCATTGTTTATGTGGTTGTTTAGTTTTTGATTCTAAATTCAAGAGTTTTAAGGGAGACCTTAAATTGGTCTTGGCATTTTTCAGTTCAGTTCACTACTCATTCTGATATATCCTATGACTAGTGATTTTCAGTGCTTTGGAGGCATATTGGCCACTTAATCATTTTTGTGTGAATAAATCTCCCTTTATAATGTCTTTTTGATTGTGGATTTTGCTCAGGGATACATCTTTTTTGGTGGCAGACCCTAAGTCTTCTGCATTCATTTCTCTCTGACCAGACTGACCATATTGAAGGAAGATTTGGAAGGCTTCCTGAGTATCATTCTTCCTCATGATTAGGGAAAAGAAATGTCTGTCTTCATCTTTATTCTCGGGCTTTTGTGAAGTGATAAGGAAAGTCCAGCCCCATGTCCAGGCAGGATTTGAACATGGTGATTCTGAGCTGTTCCGGGCATTTGTGGAAGAGTCAGGTCTCCTCTTGTTCCCACATGTGTACCTCCCCTTGTTTTGCCCTCTTCACTGAAAGGAGCCAATTGGCCTCTTCACTGCTGCTCATATTCTTGTGACATGGCTTACTAGAATCTTCCAGAAGAAAATGTAAATGGCCTACAGTAGCTTATGTAGAAGATTTTTTCTTGAAACTCAGAAGGAGGCATATATTTCCAGTAATTTTCTTGTGGCTCCTCCAGAAGTAAAACAGGAAAAGCTAGTTAAATAATTTCATTATGGCTCACATCACAATGGGTTTCAGGTCCTCCTGGACTTGCAGTGAATAATGAGGTCCTGTGAGGCAGGTCATCCTGACACACAGGTAAGAGAACATGGGGATCACCTGGTGCAGAATCAGAGGTGATCTCTCCATGGACAGAGGAGCCACAGGTTCCAGGAAATGATGTCCCCCTTGGATGTGTGGGGTATTCATTTCACATATATGGAGAGATTACAGGTCCTAGAAGACAAAATGGAGAAAATAGCTTAGTTTATTCTTCAGTGCCACTGTGTAAATATTAGTAGTTTGCTTTGAGGCACAAACTTCTACTAACCATGCTGTTGGTATTTCCCAGTCACACCAGGATTGAGAGTTAATTTATGTAGATCTTGATGTTAAGGTTCTCATGTAATTATTTCCTCAGTTTGTGTGTGTGTTTAAGCAGATATTTATTACTGGGATGGCATTTTTTTTAAAAATCAAATCTTTCTTTGTTTTCATTTTTTTATTAAGATGAAAAAACATCAGCACTTTCTTCTGTTAGTGTTCAATAGTCTGGAAGATATTTTGTAGAACACTTTGTACAATAGAAAATTATTTTAGAGATACTGTTTTGTAAACATACACTTGTAACTTTATCATTAATGAATTTAAATGTTTTATATTTTAATTTTGATATTCTGTACACATTGGAATAAAATGAAAAGAGGTTACAATAATAACATTCACTATTTTGGAGTATTTAGGAACCTGTTTTATTCACTGGAACAATGAGGAAAAATCTGGATCCCTTTAATGAACATATGGATGAGGAACTATGGAATGCCTTAGAAGAGGTAATTTATTAATAGTAACTATAATTAACTTGTTAGCATCAGTATCTGTGTGTTTTCATTTAAAGCATTGCAGATAATTAAGGGGAGTGTATCAGTTTCACTGACTTCATTTACCTCCTAGGAAAACACTGATGACATGGGTGCACTTAAAATGTGTGTATTGATGATGATAAAAATCAACAATACAATGCAACATGTTTTCATTTTAGCTTTTTCCATGAAACCCTGAACAAATTAAATACATTATCTTGTCCTTAGCAGAGTACTCAATTAGATGTTAAAACTGGGATTAAATTCTACTAGTGACTTAGTGAATTAAAATTACTCCATTACACTCAAATATTAATTTTATTCCTCTGGTCTTAGGGAACATCTACTAAGTAGAGACAATAATAGTTTTTCCTTATTAACTAAAAGATGTAAACAAGATCATACCAATAAAATGTAGAGATATCATAGGAAAGTGTTTAGAAAGATAAATTATATAGTTGGAATTTATAATGATTATTTATTGGCAATTATGTAATTTTAATGCTGTAGCATTAATTCAGGTAACAGAACCCTGGAACATCTGCTCAGAAATCAAAAACGATGCAGAACAGATGGAGGTATATACCATGTTCTCAGATTGGAAGAAACAATATTGTGAAAATGACTATACTACCCAAACAATCTACAGATTCAGTACAATCCCTGTCAAATTACCAATGGCATTTTTCATAGAATTAGAGCCAAAAATTTTACAGTTTTAATGGAAACACAAAAGACTCCAAGTAGCTAAAGCAGTCTTAAGAAAGAAAAACAAAGCTGGAGAAATTAGATTCCCTGACTTCAGAATATATTATTGAGTTGGCCGAAAAGTTTGTTACATAAGATTTTATGGAAAAACTTAAATTAACTTTTTGGCCAGTTCAATACAGAGCTAGAGTAATCAGGTTGGTATGGCACTGGCAAAAAAACAGAAATATAGATCAATGGGACAGGATAGAAAGCTCAGAGATGAACTCACACACCTGTGGTCAACTAATCTATGACAAAGTAGGCAGGAATATACAATGGAGAAAAGGTGGTATCTTTAGTAAGTTGTGCTGGGAAAACTGGACTGCTAGGTGTAAAAGAATAAAATTAGAACACTCCCTAATACTGTATACAAAAATAAACTCAAAATGGATTAAAAACCTAAATATAAGATCAGATACTATGAAACTCTTAGAGAAAAACAGGGAAAAACACACTCTACATAAATAACTGCTAAATATTTGATTGATCTTTTCATTTCAGAGACAGTGGCATATTTCTTTAATCTTTTTTGTTTGTTTGTTTTTATTACACAAATCTAAGAGATTGATTGTTCACATTGGTTTGATTTGGTGTGGTTGTCATTTACTGTTACCCTTTCAGGGAAGCTCTGAAATCTGTAATATACAGATGAGCCTTAACTATGAGCAGGCAGATTTAGAGGTATGACCATTTCCAGCCAGTAATTCTGGTTTCTGAAGGATGTCACAACTGAGTCTTTATACACCCACCCTGCTTTTCAGCAGCACGTGGATTTTGTTTTCTTAAATTGGGTCGATTGCTTCACCTTCTCTTCCTGAAAAGCAGTGTGCCTCTGATTTCATTTAAGTTTGTGAGTCTTTTACAGTAAAATTCTACAAGAGAAGAGGTGTGTAGAGCTGTTAACCATTAAATGTAAAGAACAATAGGATGATCCACTACTCTTGAATTCACAGGACAAATTTAATGGTGAAATTGGGACACATCTTAAAAAAATAACTGGAAGTACTGGTAAATTATTTTTATATTTGTTTCCCAGATTGAAATTTTTTTTCACAAATTCTCAGGTAGCATTACTCTAGAATTTTAGAACATATTGTTTCATGAACAGAGAGGCAATGTTAATCTAAATTATAAAAATGCTGAAGTGGTAGATAATACTAAGATCTATTTATATTTAAACTACATTTGGGACTTTCTATAAAAATAAAGAAACCTGAGCTTATTTCATGAAGTGAAGTATGTGGTTCCCATGTATTGCTTCTGGAATTAATTCTGTTAACTTTGATGATACCACTTAAAGAAATCATCCCGTCATTATGTTTCTCTAGGAATTGATTACATATGACTGTTTTAAAGAAAACTTACCAAATCTTTCATTGAAAAACATACAAATGTGATAAAGAAGTAATTCCAAGAGAATCTGAATAAAGGGGTGATTTATCACTCTAAGTTATTGTTGTTCAGTTGCTAAGTCACGTACAACTGTGACCCCATGGAGTACAGCACACCAGGCTTCCCTGTCCCTCACCATCTCCTGGATTTTGCCCAAGTTCATGTCCACTGAATCAACGATGCCATCCAATCATCTCATCCTGTCTCCCTCTTCTTCTGCCTTTAATCTTTCACAGCATCAGGGTCTTTTCCAATGAGTCAACTGTTTGCATCAGGTGGCCAAAGTATTGAAGCTTCAGCTTCAGGTTCAGTCCTTCCAAAGAATATTCAGGGTTGATTTCCTTTAAGATTGATTAATTTGATCTCCTTGTTTTCCAAGGGACTCTCAATAGTGTTCTCCAGTACCACAGTTTAAAAGCATCGATTCTTCAGCACTCTGTTATTGTCCAGGTCTTGCATCTGTACATGACTATTGGAAAGACCATAGGTTTGATTATATGGACCTTTGTCAGAAAAGTGATATCTTTGCTTTTTTAACACACTGTCTAGTTTTGTCATAGCTTTCCTGCTCAGAAGCAATCATCTTCTAATTTCAAGGCTATCGTCACCACCTACACTGACTTAAGAGTCCAAGAAGAGGAAATCTATCACTGCTTCTAAATTTTCCCCTTTATTTGCCATGAAATGGTGGGACTAGATGCCATGATCTTAGTTTTCTTAATGTTGAATTTTAATCTGGCTTTTTCACTCTCCTCCTTCACCTTTATCAAGCGGTATCATTAAATCAATGAAGTCAGTTTTTAAGTGAACCAAAACCCCTAGTTATTAACTTGTAAATGATGCCTAACTGGATATGTGAATCCAAACTCACAGAGTTACCCTGAGAATGAGCAGGAGGGAACCACTGGTTTTCCTCTTTATAAACTTCAGTTGAAAGGAAAAGATGGCTTAAAAAAAATTTTTTTTTTAAGTCCTCTAGTTCTGTTTCCTCCTTCTTCCTTGGCAGAGATGGACATTCAGAAGGAAGACAGTTCTATGGATGCTGCCTGTCTCATCTTGGTTATTTTTCAAAATATGCTGAAAATACATTTTTCATGTACTGAAAACTTGCTAACTTACTGTTAACTGATGAAAGTTCATCAGAAATTAGTGCTGATAGGGATGCTAAAAAGGAAAGGCAGCTCCAAAACTATAAAATGAGTAGTGCCTGAGGATGAAGCACTTTATCACTCAGAGGTTCAAAGATCACAGGATATAAAACTCTGGAAATGAATCATTGATATGTTGCTTCTGTTAAAAAACAAAAACAAAACACCTTATATACTGAGATTTGGAATTAAGAATATAATATGGGGGCTTCCCCCGTTGTTCAGTGATAAAGAGTCTGCCTTCAATGGAGAAGTGGGATCCATCCCTGAGTTAGGAATATTCCCTGGAGGAGGAAATGGTAATCCACTCCAGTATTCTTGCCTGGGAAATCCCATGGACAGAGGAACCTGGCGGGCTAGAGTCCGTAAGGTCCACGACTTAGCAACTAAACAATGACAACAATGTCATGTCAAACCTGGGAAGAAATTGTACAGTTAAATGGCTGACATTGATAGTGTCTCTGTTAGGACACAAGTGTGTCTCATCACACAGGAAACCAAGATACAGAAACCTGGGTATCAGCAGCCTGTGCATCAAGAACCACGTGGTTCAGTCCTTGCAGTGGAGACAGGTCACATGTCCATTTCCCTGGGCCTTGTGTTAGGTGAACTTCCTTTACTGCTGGCCCTGCTCTAGTAAAAGCTTTTCCCCATCTGTTGATTGCACTTCAGTGTCTCCTTCTGACCCACACCAGATTTTCTTTTTGAAAAGTAAGACAGTTCCACAAAATTTGGAAACCACTTGACATCTGTGTTCCCCTCCTATGAGGGGCATCAGCACCTACTACACAGAGTGCACATAGCAATGATGGAGACAGGCTGCCTTATAAGTCCAGTTTATTGTTTTTCAGATTTGCTATATTCTATTATTTTCCCAAGCTCAAAAACAATCTGAAGTATTCTATACTGAGATGTATAGTTTTAAATAGGTATTATTTGTTCTATTTTCCTTAAATTATAAGTTTTTCAGTGCTTTCCTTTGTTTAAAGTGTAATATGATATCTTGGAGTCAGTTAATTGTTATAAGAATATATCCTTTTTACAATTACACTTAATAAGAAAGCAGTGATAGATATAAATTATTTATCCATATGAATTTAGTTTCTAATTTACAGAAACAGGTATGTCACGCAATTAGAGTCACTTATGTCTTCATTCATGTTGTTGCTGTTTGTCGTGTCTGACTCTTTGCAATCCCATGAACTCTATCCTGCCGTGTTCCTCTGCCCATGGGATTTCTCAGTCAAGAATACTGGAGTGGGTTGCAATTTCCTTAGCCAGGGGATCTCACCCAGGGTCAAAGCCAAGTCTCCTGCTTTGCAGGCAGATTCTTTACCACTGAGCCACCAGGGAAGCCCACCTTCATCCAGCCAACAAATATCTACTGAGAGCTTGTTAGGCAATGTTTCAGATTCTGGGGCTATCACAGTCATCAGGAGACAAAATGTCTGTCCTTCTGGAGCTGAAATTCTCCTGGAGAAGCTGAAAAGCAAACCAATGCATATGTAACAAAATCTCAGTGCTGATACATGCAAAGGAGAAAAGCGAAGCAGAACTTGAGGAGGAGCTAGCCGATAGCATTATTAATAATGGGCAATATATATTGATCTGTTACAAATTCTGCATGTATTGACTCATTTAATATTCTTAACACTGTTAGGAGGTACACACCTTCATAATTATATTATGGTCTTACTTAGAGTTTAGGAAAATAAGATAGAGTAGGTTCAGGAACTTACCCAGTTGGCACAGCCAGGTAAGACTTATCCCCAGGCTGCCTGGCTTCAAGTCTCCAATTTATTTTTGTTTGGCTGAAAAAAAAGTAGTCAAAAGAGTCTAAAATGTGGTACTTTCGTGCAATCTCAGAAATGACAGAATGATCTCAGTTCATTTCCAAGGGAAACCATTCAGTATCACAGTAATCCAAGTCTATGCCCCAACCACTAATGCCAAAAAAGCTGAAGTTGAACAGCTCATTGAAGACCTAGAAGACTTTCTAGAACTAAAACCAAAAAAGATGTCTTCTTAATCATAGGGGACTGAAATGCGGAAGTAGGAAGTCAAGAGATACCTGGAGTAACAGGCAAGTTTGGCCTTGGAGGGCAAAATGAGGCAGGGCAAAGGCTAACAGAGTTTTGCTAAGAGAACGTGCTGGTCATAGCAAACACCCTTTTCCAACAACATAGGAGACAACTCTACACATAGACATCACCAGATGGTCAATACTGAAATCAGATTGATTATATTCTTTGCAACCAAAGATGGAAAAGCTCTATACAGTCAGCAAAAACAAGACCAGGAGCTGACTGTGGTTCAGATCATGAACTCCTTATTGCAAAACTCAGGCTTAAATTGAAGAAAGTAGGGAAAACCACAAGCTATTCTGATATGACCTAAAACAAATCCCTTACAAATTATACAGTAGAAGTGACAAGCAGATTCAAGGGATTAGTTCTGATAAGACAGAGTGCCTGAAGATCTATGGACAGAGGTTTGTAACACTCTATAGGAGGTGGTAACAAAACCATCCCCAAGAAAAAGAAATGGAACAAGTCAAAATGGTTGTCTGAGAAGGCCTTACAAATAGCTGAGGAAAGAAGAGAAGCTTAAGGCAAAGGAGTAAAGGAGATATACCCATCTCAATACAGAGTTCCAAAGAATAGCACAGAGAGATAAGAAAGCCTTCCTAAGTGATCAATGCAAAGATATAGAGGAAAACAATAGAGAAGGAAAGACCAGAGATCTCTTCAAGAAAATTAGAAATACCAAGAGAACATTCCTGCAAGGATGGGCACAATAAAGGGCAGAAATGGTATGGACCTAACACAAGCAGAAGATATTAAGTAGCAGTGGCAAGAATACATGGAAGAACTATAAAAAAAAAAAAAAAAAGATATTAATGACCCAAATAGCTACAATGAAGTGATCACTCACATAGAGACAGACATCCTGGAACACGAAGTCAAGTGGGCCTTAGAAAGCATCATGATGAAGAAACCTAGTGGAGGTGACGGAATTCCAGCTGAGCTATTCCAAATCCTAAAAGATGATGCTGTGGAAGTGCTGCACTCAATATGTCAGCAAATTTGGAAAACTCATCAGTGGCCACAGGACTGGAAAAAGTCAGTTTTCATTCCCATCCCAAAGAAAGGCAGTGCCAAAGAACGTTCAAATTACCACAAAATTGCACTCATTTCACATGCTAACAAGGTAATGCTCAAAATCCTTCATGCTAGGCTTCAATAGTACATGAACCAAGAACTTCCAAGTGTATAAACTGTAGTTAGAAAAGCCAGAGGAACTGGAGATCAAATTGCCAACATCCATTGGATCATCGAAAAAACAACAGAATTCCAGAAAAATGTCTTTTTCATTGACTACACTACAGGCTTTTACCATGTCGGTCACAGCAAACTGAGGAAAATTCTTAAAGAGATAGGAATACCAGACCACCTTACCTGCCACCTGCTAAACCTGTATGCAGGTCAAGGAACAACAGTTAGAACCAGACATGGAACAACTGGTTCCAAAGCAAAATTTGGACTGCTTCAAAATTGGGAAAGGAGTACATCAAGACTATATATTGTCACACTGCTTATTTGCAGAGTACATCATGTGAAAAGCTGGGCTGGATGAAGCACAAGCTGGAATCAAGATTGCTGGGAGAAATAGCAATAACATCATATATGCATCTGACACCACCCTAATCATAGAAAGTGAAGAAGAACTAAAGAGCTTCTTGATAAAAGTGAAAGAGAGGTGTGAAAAAACTGGCTTAAAACTTAGCATTCAAGAAACTAAGACCATGGCATCCTGTCTCATCACTTCATTGCAGTAGATGGGGAAACAGTGGAAACAATGGCAGACTTTATTTCCAAAATCACTGCAGGTGGTGACTGCAGCCATGAAATTAAAAGATGCTTGCTTCTGGGAAGAGGAGCTGTAACAAACCTAGACAAAATATTAAAAAGCAGAGACATCACTTTGCTGACAAAGTCCATGTAGTCAAGCCTATGGTTTTCCCAGTAGTCATGTACCAATGTGAGAATTGGACCATAAAGAAGGCTGAGCACTGAAAAATTTATGCTTTTGAACTGTGGTTCTGGAGAAGATTGTTGAGAGTCCCTTGGACAGCAAGGAGATCAAACCAGTCAATCCTAAAGGAAATCAACCCTGAATTTTCCTTGGAAGGACTGATGTTGAAGCTGAAGCTCCAATACTTTGGCCACCTGATGTGAAGAGATGACTCATTGGAAAACACCCTGATCCTGGGAAAGATGGAAGGCAGGTGGGTAAGGGTACAAAAGTGGACTAGATGGTTGGATGGCATCACCAACTTAATGGACCTGAGTTTGAGCAAACTCCAAGCAATAGTGAAGGACTGGGAACACTGGCCTTACAAATAGCTGTGAAAAGAAGAGAAGTGAAAAGCAAAGGAAAAAAGGAAAGGTATAAGCATCTGAATGCAGAGATCCAAAGAATAGCAAGAAGAGATAAGAAAGCCTTCCTCAGCGATCAATGCAAAGAAAGAGAGGAAAACAACAGAATGGGAAAGACTAAAGATTTCTTCAGAAAATTAGAGATACCAAAGGAACATTTCATGTAAAGATAGGCTTGATAAAGGACGGAAATGGTATGGACCTAACAGAAGCAGAAAATATTAAGAAGAGGTGGCAAGAATACATAGAATAACTGCACAAAATAGATTTTCATGACCCAGATAATCACAATGGTGTGATCACTCATCTACAGCCAGACATTCTAGAATGTGAAGTCAAGTGGGCCTTAGAAAACATCACTACAAACAAAGCTAGTGGAAGCGATGGAATTCCAGTTGAGCTATTTCAAATCCTGAAAGATGATGCTGTGAAAGTTCTGCACTCACTTTCTCACTCATTTCCAAAAATGCCAGCATATTTGGAAAACTCAGCAGTGGCCACAGGACTGGAAAACGTCAGTTTTCATTCCAATCCCAAAGAAAGGCAATGCCAAAGAATGCTCAAACTACCACACAATTGGACTCATCTCACATGCTAGTAAAGTAATGCTCAAAATTCTCCAAGCCAGGCTTCAGCAATACGTGAACTATGAACTTCCAGATGTTCAAGCTGGTTTTAGAAAAGGCAGAGGAACCAGAGATGAAATTGCCAACATCCGCTGGATCATGGAAAAAGCAAAAGAGTTCCAGAAAAACATCGATTTCTGCTTTATTGACTATGCCAAAGCCTTTGACTGTGTGGATCACAATAAACTGAAAAATTCTGAAAGAGATGGGAATATCAGATCACCTGACCTGCCTCTTGAGAAATCTGTATGCAGGTCAGGAAGCAACAGTTAGAAATGGACATGGAAGAACAGACTGGTTCCAAATAGGAAAACGAGTACGTCAAGGCTGTATATTGTCACCCTGCTTATTTAACTTATATGCAGAGTACATCATGAGAAACCCTGGACTGGAAGAAACACAAGCTGGAATCAAGATTGCCGGGAGAAATATCCATAACCTCAGATATGCAGATGACACCATCCTTATGGCAGAAAATGAAGAGGAACTAAAAAGCCTCTTGATGAAAGTGAAAGTTGAGAGTGAAAAAGTTGGCTTAAAGCTCAGCATTCAGAAAATGAAGATCATGGCATCCGGTCCCAACACTTCATGGGAAATAGATTGGGAAACAGTGGAAACAGTGTCAGATTTTATTTTGGGGGGCTCCAAAATCACTGCAGATGGTGACTACAGCCATGAAAGTAAAAGACACTTACTTCTTGGAAGGAAAGTTATGACCAACCTAGATAGCATATTGAAAAGCAGAGACATTACTTTGCCAACAAAGGTCCATCTAGTCAAGGCTATGGTTTTTCCTGTGGTCATGTATGGATGTGAGAGTTGGACTGTGAAGAAGGCTGAGTGCTGAAGAATTGATGCTTTTGAACTGTGGTGTTGGAGAAGACTCTTGAGAGTCCCTTGGA
The DNA here is from genome assembly GCF_003369695.1 of Bos indicus x Bos taurus. NCBI lineage: Eukaryota > Metazoa > Chordata > Mammalia > Artiodactyla > Bovidae > Bos > Bos indicus x Bos taurus. Next base: position 578,882 of record NW_020867070.1, read on the forward strand.
CTGCAAGGAGATCCAACCAGTCCATTCTGAAGGAGATCGGCCCTGGGATTTCTTTGGAAGGACTGATGTTGAAGGTGAATCTCCAATACTTTGGCCACCTGATGTGAAGAGTTGACTCATTGGAAAAACTCTGATGCTGGGAGGGATTAGGGGTAGCAGGAGAAGGGGATGACAGAGGATGAGATGGTTGGATGGCATCAGTGACTCGATGGACGTGAGTCTGAATGAACTCCAGGAGTTGATGATGGACAGGGAGGCCTGGCGTGCTGAGATTCATGGGGTCGCAAAGAGTTGGACATGACTGAGTGACTGAACCAAACTGGTAACACTGGTATGCTGCTGTCCATGGGGTTGCAAAGTGTTGGGCAGGACTCAGCAACTGGACGACAATAACCTGTATCCGTATGCTTTGGGAAATAAAATGTTGTATTTTATTTTTCATGTGTTTTCATTCACTATAATGCATTTATGACATTGAAGAAAAAGTACTTGACTGGTCCAGTATTTGTAGGATTAAACTTGGGAAAGAACCATCATCAGAATGGGCTCCAGGATTACTAATGTATAAGGGGCAGTTTGCCATTGCTTGAACTTGCATATATTGAACTTTAGAAAATAGTAAAGGGCCAATAATCTTATATCTTCAGAGAACAAGATTTTCTGTAAAATTTTTGAAAATTTTTCTCTAGTGTATGAATTCCTATGCAAAATATACTTTGGGAAACTTGACTCAACCATAAAGATCCTTTTAACTTTTATGTTTAAATCACATTGGGAGAAATAGCTTCACCTTTTGATAGACTCCCTTAACTAACCCCTAGGTGGGTTTCTGATGGATGTCCTGTGGTGGGAATGGGAGACATTGAGATCTTTCTGTCCTGAGTTGACTCCATCATCTTTCTCAGTGAACACTCATTGGAAGGAGCTCTCCCCCACCACCTGGCTATACATGTAAGATACATAAGAAGTCCTGAGCATGTCAAAGCTCTTATGTCTAAGAGGCTTGTCTACTTCAGTAGCAGTTTGCTTAGAAAAATGTCATTCTTTCTGTATCCACAGGTACAACTCAAAGAATCCATCGAAGGTCTTCCTGCTAAAATGAATACTGAATTAGCAGAATCTGGATTGAACTTGAGTGTTGGTCAGAAACAACTGGTGTGCCTTGCCAGGACTATTCTCAGGAAGAATCAGATATTGATTCTTGACAAAGCCACATCATACGTAGATCCAAGGTGTGGAGCTGAGCCCCTGGAAATCTTGAACTGACTTGTAAATGTGGTAAATGGAAAACTTTTAGTGAATCTTCAAAATGTTTCTAAGTGCTCGCTTGGCTCATGGATATCGTTGATAATATTAATTCCAGAAACAAAGGATAAAACCAGGACATGTTATATGGTGTTAATGTCATTATGAGGCACCATAAGAAAGCTGAATTCCTAAATCCAGCTCCTGATAGTTTCAAGCAATGTTGAGGGAAGACTAATTTTCCATCATTTTATGAAAAATAGTAAATTTCTAAGTAGACTTTTTATACTTAGTTTTTTTAGGAACAAGACTATATGTTAAAGTATTGACTTTTAAAGACATTGTAAAAATATCATAGGATATTTTTAAGTCTTAAGTCTGCTTTTCCTGTCTTTACTGAACTAAATCAACATCTTTGTTTCTAGAACTGATGAGTTAATACAAAAAAAAATTCATGAGAGATTTGCCCAGTGCACTGTCCTGACCATTACACACAGGTTGAGCACCGTTATTGACTGTGAATGGATAATGGTAAGACCCTCACCATTTTAGCCGTTTCCATTTATGTTCAATTGTCAATGTATCCTTCCATGTAAAATTTGATAGGAACCTCCCTTGATATTTCTCTTAGTTTCTTTTCTCATTCCTGAAAATTACTGAGGTACTTAACTATACTTTTAGAATGCACTATTAAATAATATATCCAATAATCTTATATTTCATTTTAAAAGTTTATTTGAACTGTCATTTTTTTTGTTTTGTTTTCTTTGTTTGTTTTTGTTTTTGTTTTATGATGGCCAACCATTAAAATATTCCAAACCCAGGTTATAGCTCCATATTTTAGTTGGGTAGAAAACACAATCATTTTCACTGTGTCGTAGTTGTTTCAGCATTTTTGGAGTCCCTTATCAAAAAAATAGACTTGAATTTAGACTGCCAGGAGGTTGATGGCTAAAGTTGAATTTCTCAGGAGTCCATGAGAAGAAAAGGCCTAGTGAGAAAAACAATATTTTTTAACTGAAAGGATTTAATACAAGAAATGTATTAATAGGGATTAGAGGGCTAGAAAAGTGAAACACTGGGGTAATGATTTTAGAAAGCAGCTACCATATCCTCGGACAGATCTCCAGACCTGAGAACTCGGAAGAGAGGCTCTGAAGAATTGATGCTCAGACCTCTGAGGAGAGGTCACTGCCCGGTTGCTGGTCATATTTGTGAGGGGGCAGGATGGGGCTCATTCTCCAGGTGCTAATAGCTGGGAGCTGGAGTCAGGTCCCAGTACCGAGGTGATGCTAGTAGCAGAATCAGGTAGCGCATTAGCTGTTTCCCACCTTCAGTCTCCCTCTAGTGCCCTCTACTGGCAGGACCTAACAAAGGCCACCTGGCAAAAGAGTCTCTGAACTCTTGCAGTGACTTGCAGAGACCCAGCTTCTGCATCACAGATGAGAGTTTGGAAAGAAAGGCAAATCAGGGATGAGAGACTAAATAAACAACCATCGAGTCTCTTACACAATATCTCTGTTCTGTACACACGACAGGCTCCAGGTTTTGGTCTCTGGTTACCTGCCTAGTGTCTTCCTTTCAGGTTTGATTTGCTCTTTCTTCCTTAGTAATTTAATATTTCCTTCCTTAGCTTTATTTCCTTCCTCGATCTATTCCTTTTCTCTCTCTTTTCCGTTTTATCTTTTTCCTCGTCCTTTCCCTCTGTTGCTTGCTCAGTTTCAATAAATGAGAAATGGGATGTGGCTTTATAACATAAGAAAAGCATTCCTCAAAGGAAAAACTTTGGCAGCAAATAATCTCAAGGAATGCAAGATACTTTAACATATTTTGATGGTCCATACAAAACAGTAATAATAACTAGTGAGTAGTCAGTAATACCCACAGTTCCTTATGTCTAAGGATAATAGTACCATCTCTTATGACTTCTTGGGCAGCTTCTGGAATACCACCTCCTGTCCTACTTCACATGCATTGTCAGATGAGATCATCAGTGGGGCACTGAGTAGATACCAGGCTGTTAGCACTGAGGCAGTGCCTGTAGCCTCACTTCCTGAGTTGGGTGTGCACAAGAGTGAGCTCTCAGGAGGCAGAGGACAGGAGTGGGGCATCCCCAACCAAAGGGATGCTCTAGGCTCCAAGCAGTGTGTCTGGTCACCTGGACTAGACATCACAGGAAGCAGGCTCTACCTACAGACTTTCATGAGAGGTGGGGTGGCATTCAAGATTGCCCAACAGTGACTCTTAATTTCTAGAAATGTTTTGTGTCAGGCATCCTTAGTCCTTCATTTTGTGTTCTTGAATGCTAATTAGAAAAGTAAATTTTATTTCTAGTTTTTACCTGTCACTTTATTTTTTCTTACCTCTCAACATTGTATTTCAAAGACTGTCCCCCAACACACCATTTTTCCATAACAAATAAATGATGCTGTGAGATGTACCTGTTTCAAGCCCTTTGTCAGGCTTTAGACATAGCAGCAGAAAGATGGCTCAATCTCCAGCTCAGTTAAGGGTCTGTTCAATTAAATTCTTTGTTCCTGAATGTACCCTGAAGATTTATTTTTGGTTTTTGGTATTACAGCATTAAGGACATTCATGGTAGCTGATTCTTTTTATCATCTAATTCTTAGAAGTACTGTCAGCTTGAAATGTGTGGTTGGTTAGGGAAACTGAAGAAGGACAGAATTAGGAGGATATGTCACCTGGTCAGTCCTAAGGTATTATCACTCAGCACCTGATCTGCAGATGTGAACATCTATATTCTCTGAACAAGTCAGCTTTCTTGATATCAAAATACATTCATTTTTTAATGCTTTATTTACTGATTTGTTGTTCAGTCACTCAGTCATGTCCAACTGTTTGTAACCCCATGGACTGCAGCATGCCAGGCTTCCCTGTCCTTTGCTATCTCCCATAGCTCACTCAAACTCATGTCCATTGAGTCGGTGATCCCATCCAACCATCTCATCTTCTGTCATCCCCTTCTCCTCCTGCCCTCAATCTTTCCCATCATCAAGGTCTTTTCCAGTGAGTTGGCTCTTCACATCAGGTGGCTAAAGTATCGGGGTTTCAGTTGCAGCATCAGTCCTTCCAGTGAATATTCAGGGTTGATTTCTTTTGGGATTGGCTGGTTTGATCTCCTGCAGTCCAGGGAACTCTCAAGAGTCTTCTCCAGCACCACAGTTCAAAAACATCAATTCTTAGGCTGGCACACAGCCTTCTTTATGGTCTAACTCTCACATCCATACATGACTTCTGGAAAAACCATAGCTTTGACTATATGGGCCTCTGTCAGCAAAGCAATGTCTCTACTTTTTAATGCACTGTCTAGGTTTGTCATAAGTTTTCTTCCAAGGAACAAGTGTCTTTTACTTACCAATACCTCCTGGTAAGGAAGTTATAAATTTCTATAATCTCAAATTTTTTCTGTCTTGGTCAATGTCTATGAACAAATATTTAAAGTAGTTTCATGAAGCAGTGCACTGCCCGTCCCTCCCCAACTTTCTAGTTTTGTCTCACTCTGTTCTCCCTCCTTCCTTTACAGCTAAAACCACACTGATGGTCTTTCAGTTCTCCAAATTCAATCTTCACTCTCTTAGAATGCACCCTCTATAGACTGTTGGCTTAGTCTAAGGTGGCTGCAGTGGAAATGGTGAGATGGTGGGACCTGGGCTAGATAAGGAAGTGGAGCCAAGTGGAATGTGTGATGGATTGAACATGGAATCTGAGGGCAGAGAGAGAAGTTGATGCTGGTTTCTGGATGCACAGCCTGAGCATCTGGGTGAGTAGGGAAGATGGAGGGAGAAGGGAAAGGCAAGGGTTCTCTTTGGAGCCTGTCATCTTTGTGATGAATGACCTTGTTTCCAGGAAAGGATCTTACCCTTCACTGTGGAGCTGCTCTTCCCACTCCTGTGTTGGGAGACCTTCAGTTTAAGGTTTCCTGGTTGAGGTCATCAGTGGTGTCATGGGGAGGTCCCACCAGGAGATGTAAACTTGCCCCTGTGTTTACATCTCAGTCTGAGCTGGTTATGGTTGCTGACTCCTTTGGTAGGAATAACAGGATTAGACCTCAGGGCCACCAAGAGACAGGCATCCCCCAGCTTCAGGGTTGGGGATTGTCCTCTGTGCTTCACTCACACCAGGTGTAAAGCTTGTATGTTATTCTAGAGCTTCTAATTACCAGTTGGCTTTCAATGCAGCAAAAACTTCACAAATAATGTTCTTTCTCAAACCTTCAATTTTTGAGGCAATCTTATTTTTATTGCTTGCTTTAGAACTATAGACATACCTTGTTTTATTGTGCTTCCCAGATATTGCATTTTTTACAAATTGAGAGCTTATCATAAACCTGCATTGAGGAAGTCTATAGGCACCATTTTTCCATAAGCATCTGCTTATTCCATGTCTCTGTGTCACCTTTTGGTAATTCTCACAATATATCAGACATTTTCACTACCAGTGCAGTTGCTTTGGTGATCTGTAACATCAATGATCTTTGATATTATTACTGTGACTTACTGAAGTCTCTGATGATGGTTAATATTTTTTAGCAATGCCTTATTTTTAAGTTAAGGTCTGTACATTATTTTTTTTTTCAGACACAATGCTATTGCACACATGCTTGGGTATAATATAGTGTAAACATAATTTCTATATGCCCTGGAAAACCAGAAAATGCACATGACTCACTTTACTGCAATATTCACTATATTCTGGTGTTCTGAAACGGAACCCACAATAGCCCCAAAGGATGCCTATACCTATTCCTTTCTGGAAAGCAGGCAATTGTTTGTTCTGAAAGCTTTAAGGACATAAAGACAAGTCAGTCTGCTGCAAAGCCTGATGCTTCACAGGGCGGGCTGCCAGCCTGGGGGAGGAGCTTGAGGAAGTGGCAGATGCTGATGAAGGAAGGGCATAACCAACAGTGCTGTCACCATAAAGTCCTGTCACTGCAAGTGCTTAAGGTGTAATAATTACATATTGTTGCACTGATGAATACTTCTGCACAAAAATAGGTGGATATTTTCTTTTATTCTGTTTTTTAAAATGATGAGCCCAACTCATAAAAATATATTTTTGTTACAAAAAAAGCAATAAATGTGCAAGGTAGAAATAGGAAATTTTTTAAAAAATCTCATAAAGGGAAGATTACAAAATATACACCACCAGAAAGTAACAGTTGTATAGTGCTATAATATTATTTGGATAAAATTAGAACTATTACTAATTTAATAATTAGTCTTATGCAAAACAGAGTATTTCATCAGCAGAATTTTTATAGCAACAATATATTCTTAAAATCCCCCATATCATTAATTAATTTTCTTTTTTAAATATAAATGTATTTACAATATTGTAATTAGCCTCCAATTAAAATAATTAATTTTCTATATCACAATTTAATATCTGCCTAAAATTTCATCTTAGAGATCAAGTATAATTAATCTGAAACTTTGACATAATATGGTCTTCCCTGGTAGCTCAGACTGTTAAGAATCTGCCTGCAATGCAGGAGACCCAGGTTTGATCCCTGGGTCGGGAAGATCCCCTGAAGAAGGGAAGGGCTACCCACTCCAGTATTCTTGCCTGGAGAATTTCATGGATGAGGAACCTAGCAGGCTGCAGTCCATGGGGTCCCAAAGAGATGAACATGACTGAGCAACTAACACTTTCAATTTAGAGATTATATATTTTTTCAAATTGTCACTTTTATTAAAAAATCTTGAAATAATTAGATGGATATGGTTTTGCTTAGTGTAAGTGAACAAGAGAAAAGGCTTGTTGGGAAACAATTGTGATCCAGTTAATAGCTTTGTGTATGTGTTGGCTCTCTGAACTGATTTACCCTGTTTTGGTTCATTAAACCATACCATTAATGTTTAGGAATTTTATTTTACAAATAAAGTCTCTTCATTTTAAGTATCTTAAAGATGTCATAACAGCATCTAAGTTATGACTAAGCATAAAACTCATAACAGCAACTAAGTTAATCTTCCTCATTTGCTCCGAAATAGTGGAGCAAGACAGACAAATTAGAAATCCTTTTTCTCCTTAGACTCACTACTGTCTCTACATTAGAGAGTTCTTCCTATAGATTTTAGGATTAGCTGGGTGCTTGTGACCTGCTTTCTCTGCAGCCAATAGCACAGCTGTTGCCTCCAATTCCTGCCCACTGCAGTCTTCATATCACCTGAATTCTCCCTAGAACCATGAACAAAGAAGCATGCGACAATCTGCACTTACATTAACAGTATTGTTGTTTGTGGTCAACATTTTCACTGTCTCTAATTCCAAATAATTAGAGAATTCTTTGGAAATGAATGATGAAGAACCAAAACCAGGGACAGGAAACTCAGATTCCACCTCTTTTGTTTATAGTCACTCTTATGATTTTATGTTTTTTGTTTTTTTTTATGTTTCTTCCTAAACACAAACCTCTTCTCAGTAGAATTTTCCCTAGAGAAATCAAAACCAGAAACTGTTGTAACCTCCCCACCTGGAAAGCACAACAGCTCATGCCTAACTAGAGTTTTACTTAAATTCTGTTTTTCACCTTCATGGAACATTTCTTTCAGAAGCCTGCTGCTGCTGCTAAGTCGCTTCAGTCGTGTCCAACTCTGTGCGACCCCATAGACGGCAGCCCACCAGGCTCCCCCGTCCCTGAGATTCTCCAGGCAAGAACACTGGAGTAGGTTGCCATTTCCTTCTCCAATGCATGAAAGTGAAAAGTGAAAGTGAAGTCACTCAGTCATGTCTGACTCTTAGCAACCCCATGGACTGCAGCCTACCAGGCTCCTCCCTCCATCCATGGGATTTTCCAGGCAAGAGTACTACATGGCTGCAACTAGAATACTTCAGAAAAGGAAACTACTTCAAAAACTCCAAAAGATTTCATTCAAGTTTTCAAAGGAAAATAACTAATATGGATGTAGAAAGCACAGTTGGGGAGAAGAGATACTTTAAGAGGGGGGTGCTTATTTGCAAAGGCAGCAGATTTAGGAAAGTGACTGTGGACGTGACCGTGAGCCAGCCTTCATCATCCCCCTAGTGAGAGACTAATTTATTATTTCAAGATCTAGGAAAGGATTTTGAGTTAATACTTGCCATGTTGCCCTGTCACTGAGAAAATCATGGGCACCCATTTTACCAATGAGGGACCCACGATGCAAGTTTGGACAGCTGTCCCTGTGTCCTCACCTGGCAACCAGAAACAGAGATATGACACAGACCTTCCCCTTGCAACTCTACTTGTTGATAAGTGGGGCTCTATCTCTATTGTTGTCATCATTTCTTATCGGGCTTTAACTCCATCCTCTCCTGCCCCCCACCTCTCTGTGCACTCACCCACCTCTCTTTGCATTCCTCTTTTTCGCTGATGGCATCTTGCTAATGAATGGATCAAGTTATCTTGCAGTGGGTCCGTTTAATTTTTCTATCTAGACAGCTACCAGGAATGTCTACACATAAACAGGTTTGATAAACATGTCTTCATTGAGCTTATGTAACTCATTTACTTATCCAACATAATGTGCTTTTACTTAACCTACTAGAGCTTGAAAGTAATTCAAAGTTGGGTTCCTGGAGAGATCCTGGGGTTCAGGGATTATTATCACACCAATTTGAATGTGATTTAGTTTATAGTTTAACTTGTGTTACAGAAAGTGTGGGTACATAGTGGGAAATTATGCAAGATTTTTCTTATAAGGGATGTTAAAAATCCAAAACTATACCTATTTTTCTGTACATAAAGAGAATTTAGATTTGCTTTATGTTTATTTGTTCTGAAATATCTAGACTCTTTAATCAAGCCAGCAAATGTGAAGGCTAACTTGGTAAAATTCTATTTCCAGCCATTTTTTAGTCTATGTCCCATCTTAGCTCTTGCAGCCCTTAAGTTTAAGTTGCCTTTTAAGGTTAATTAGATCCTATTACTTTTGCTTTTATTTCTTTTGCTTTGGGAGACTGATCTAAGAAAATATTGCTGTGACTGATGTCAAAGAGTTCTCTGCCTGTGTTTTCCTTTTGTTTCATAGTACCCAGTCTTATCTTAGGTCTTTAAACTATTTTGAGTTTATTTTTATCCACCTATGCAGCTTTCCCAGTACTATCTAGCAAAGAGACTGTCTTTTCTTCAATGTATATTCTTACCTAATCTTTCATAGATTAATTGAACATAGATATTTGGAGACCTGTGTTTTAAAACTGCAGTTTTTCTTCTTCTACATCAGGAGGAGCAGTTATGTTCTATTATGCTATGTTTAAGTAAAATTCCACATTCAGGGCATCTAAATTGGCAAGTCCAATTGGCATATAGAAAATTCATTATGTGGATGAGACAGTCAATTATTCTTGGACTCTTCTGAGAAAGCTGCTCTTAACAATGATTTATAGTATAAACAAAAGATTAATAGGAAAATGTCCTTTGTGAGACTTAAAAAATGTTTCCAATTAAATAAAAAGGAAGAAGTTAACTGCAATACCTATATGTGGAAAACATAACTTGTGTCTTGTTTAGAGTTCCACCATATTCTCTTCTTTTTTTAAAAAAAAATAGCTTTATTAATTTATTTTTTGGCTGTGCTGAGTCTTCATTGCTGTGTGGGCTTTTCTCTAGTTGCAGCAAATGTGCAGAATTCTTGCAGAGGCTTCTGTTGTGGAGCACAGGCTCTAGGCGCTCAGGCTTCAATAGTTGTAATGTGGGCTCAGTAGTTGTGGTGCATGAACTTATTTGTTCCACAGCATGTGGGGTCTTCCCTGCCTAGGGATCAAACCTGGGACTCCTGCATTGGCAGGCAGATTCTTTAACCACTGAGCTACCAGGTAGGCCCATACTGCATATTCTCTTTAGATGCATTTACTCTAAATATGACCTAAATGAAGAATTAAATTCCACTTAACATCAGAACTGTGTTTGTAGTTCTGTTATTTGGGTCAGTTGTTTCAGGTACTTTCCCCCCTCCATAACCATTAACCAAGGTCACTCATAGGTAGAAAGACAGAGTTAAGAGCCCCTTCTTCTCCCTTTCAATGTCCAACTAACAGGTTTATTAATGAACAATAAAAGGGGTGAAAGGCAGGCAGCTTAAGAAAGAAAGAGAAAGAAGCAAATAAAGGTAATTTGTGAAAATAGATTCAGATTCTAGGCAGTTCAGGATGGGCTGCCCCATGAGCTGTGCAGGCTGTGATCACTTCAATTTGGAGCTCAATTTCTTATTTGCTTTTATAGTCTTATCCAAAAAGAAAAGTTGATTTCTAGAAATTCCTTCTGTGCGGAGCAGTTCTGCAAAAGCTGCTTATACATCAGCTCTTTTTGCCAGACTTCTACTCTCATAATAATAAACTACAGCCACAGCCAACTTCAAGAAGCATCTTAACCTCTTGGAAAAGGGATTCTGCCCCTCTTGTTGTTCAGTCACTCAGTCTCTCGGTTTCCGATCCTTTGTGACCCCATGGACTGCAGGACTCCAGACTTCCCTATCCTTAGATACTTACCGGAGTTTGCTCAAACTCATGTCCATTGAATTGGTGATGCCATCTAACGATCTCATTCTCTGCAGTCCCCTTCTCCTCCTGCCTTCAAACTTTCCCAGGATCAGGGTCTTTTGCAGTGAATCAGCTCTTCCCATCAGGTGGCCAAAGTAATGGAACTTCAGCTTCAGCATTAGTCCTTCCAGGAGGGCTGACATAATCCAGGACCCTAATGAAATTCCAGAAGCATTTACTTTTTTTTCCCCCAAATATTGCTCAGATTGTCAAATCAACTTGATAATTAATTTGTTGTCAGGACACTGCCATGTGGTTTGTAGGATGTCAACCTACTTTTTAGATAAATGCAGTCTGATTTTCTTGAATCGAGACATGTCCAACTCTGTGTATCTGTATAAATAGCTCTCAGACTAATGATAACAACCCCAAATGCCCTAGGCAGAACATAAAATGCTACAGACCGTCCAGTTCCAGTAATTATATTCTAAACTTTTCCTTTTCTTCCTTTCCTATAACCATATAATGATGAAAGGTTGGGCTGGGCCTTTGTGTGCCTAGTAAAACAGGGGAATCAAACCACTTAAATACCTCCAGTCCTACCGCCCAATTTCTCCCCAACCTGCCCCCTTTTTAAAATATTGTCTGAGTTGTGTTACTGGGGGATACAGCGTGCTAATGGGTTTCTTTCTGCTGTTAACAGGTTTTGGATTCAGGGACACAGAAAGAATATAGTCGGCCATATAATTTGCTGCGAGATAGAAACAGTCTATTTTACAAGATGGTGCAACAACTGGGCGAGGCGGAGGCTGCTGTCCTCACCAAAAGGGCAGAAGAGGTGAGCCTGCTGCGGGAAGCTGTAATTAAAATTCGCCTCCAGGGTGCACTCTTCACAAGATCTCCACCAAGGGTCTGGGAACAAGCACTCTGTGCTCTTTTCAGTTAGAAGCCTCCAGAGAGGAAGTTTCATGACTGGGTCTTAACAACATGTGGCAGGTGGAAGGCAGGTCTGCTGAGAATCTGCAGCAGTGCTGGGGGTGGGGTCGGGATGTGTGAACCCTTCTGTGTGCACACACCTGTGCCTGAGACAGAGATTTTGGATTCGACTTTCCACATGTTTGGACTCTGAGTTGAGATTCTCATGGAGCACTGAACACCCTCATTTTGAAGACCCTTTACATTCATTCTGAGTGGTGTTCAGCACATTTGTGATACAAGTTCTATTGAGGAATATCCAGGAAATTTGAGAGTTTAAGGGGAAAAATCTTGGAATATTTTGATTCTAGGAAGATCTTCCAGAGAAAGGTGTAGGTCTCTTCTGTTTTGTAATCTGTAAAGGAAACTCTTACCTGAAATTATCACTTTCTCCCTAATTCTTTGTTGTTTAGAATTAGGTCCATTTCCCCCCCATGCTTACTCTATATTCTAGAAGATGAAATTTTCATCAGGACAAATCAAGAACTCACAACACCTTCACACTGTAGTCTGAATAGTGCCTGAAGGTTTACAGAGCACTTTCTCAGAGATGAGGCGTGCGAGGCACTAAGCACCGTACGTGGTGTGAGGAAGGGGCTCAGTGAGTAACATTTAGGTCACGTGGTATCTTCCTAACAGAGGTGAAGTGGTAACCAAGGTCTGGTTTAAGAGGCTTAGCCATTGTCATGCAGCCCGTCTGTAAGTCTTTCTGGGACAAGGTGGGAATGGGATTGGGGTCGTGGGAAGACAGAGGGAGGGAAGGAAGGTCAGGTGTTCTTTCCCCTTAACATGCGTGGCTCAGGGTGAGATGCGGCTTCCCCATCGAAAATTTATCTCTGGGTGATAAATTATCTTTGTATGTCCCCTTCTTCATACTTTTCTGCCTTTCCCAGATTTTCATTTGTAAACAGAATAAGATTATTTGTTATTTGTGTAATATTTAAAATGTCTTAAAGAAAATATGCCCCAGTGTCTTAAGTACTTGTATATGAACGATTTATCTAAAATGTGGCCTGAGTTCATCACTGTCTCCTCTCAATCCTCTGTAGAAATGAGGAAATGCAGAGCAGGACCTTCCACTGCTCATCAGGTAGGAGACTTCCTGGGTCCCAGAACTGGCTGAAGAGTTGGCAGAGCTAGAGTTCATGCTTAGGTTTAGGGAAAAGGAAGTCTGTATTCTGAACTTTTCATAAGTTACTTAAATTGTGTGCAAATGTTGAGAAGCTGAACAAGGAACTCTGTATTATTTTTATGCCTGAAATTCACAGAGTGCTTTTATCCACTAGAGTGTCTCCCAGTCAGACCATCCTTCCTGAGACCTAGAGAGCCAGGAATCTCCCAAACTCTTTTGCTCTTTTGACCTTAGGCATTTCACATCAAAATAGGTGTTCCCACCTGTATGTCAAAGTCTTCATTTTAAAACTATATTATCATGACATTGAGTAATGAGAAATAGAACACAGAATTTTAGATTGGTCCAGATAATAAGATAATAGGATTCAACCCTCTCTTTGTACAGGTGAGGAAACTAAGGTGCTTTAGAAGGAAGGTGGCCCTATGTATATAACTGGTGTTAAGCTAGCGCAGCAGACACAGAATTATAAATTTGTTCTTTCAGTAAATATTTTAAATCAAGTGTAACATACATACTGAAGCAGACATAGGTCATAGAATTAGAAATCTTGAGATTCCTGGTCTAGTAATCCTGCACCTACTCTAACAATATTAATGGTAAGTTACATTTGTGTAATTCTTCATAATTTATTTTATATAGTTCTCACATGTATGATTTCACTTACTCTCATAATGGTCCATTTTTATTCCATGTCATGGATGAGGAGAGTGTGTCCAGAGTTCACCCAAGGTCTCAGAGCTGGTCCAGGAAGCGCAGAGGGGGAATTGCTGGGGAGGCTGGGTGCTATCCTAGGTACTGGGTTCTGTGTTGAGCCTGAGAACACTTCTCCTGTCACGTGGTAGCCAAGGTTGGGCCAGTCACTGAAGTTCACAGGGAGGCAGAACCTCACTCTTGGATTTTAGTCCTGCCACTGGCTCAGGTCACCTCTACAGAAAGAAATACATTTCTTAATTCTCATCCCATCCTGACATTACTTCTGTATATTCTGCATCCTCTTAGGAGGATAAGCTATCAGATTATCAGTTTTTTGAATGTGCAAGCATCAGATATCAATGCATTGTTCAGAGCTATAACACGGGGAACATTAGCCTAAGTCATAATGTTTTCACTAATAGAACAGAATTCATTCATCTGAAAAGAAAACCCAATATCTGGAGAAGGTGCTTCCACATCACAGTTTGTTGAACTCGTAGCTCAGGTGAGCTTATCACTGTCTGATTGATCCTTTTGGATGATCCATGAAATAGAGAAAGTCCCTTTTAGATACATAAAGCTAAAGGGGGCAGTAGTTTGCTAGGGCTGCCATACAAAGACCAAAGAGTAGGCGACTTAAACAGCAGAAACTTATATCCACACAGCCTTGGAGGTGGGAAGTCTGAGGTCAAGGTGTCAGTAGGGTTGATTTCCTCTGGGGTCTCGCGCCTTGTCTTGTAGACACCATCTTCCCTCTGTGTCTCACATGCTTGTCCCTCTGTGTAAGACTGCGTCCTGGTCTCTTCTTATGAAAACTCCAGTCTGTTAGATTAGGACCCACTTGTATGATTTCTTTTTAACTTTATTGCCTCTTTAAAGATGCTGTCTCCAAAAACAGTCAAATTCTGTGCTACTGGGGGCTTTAGGACTTCAACATGTAAAATTGGAGGTAAGAATGTAACAGGCAGGAAGACCAGGGGTCTCCAAATGGAGGGAGTAGGTTGCAAGTGTCAGACATTTTTTATCTCTCTCTTAAGCTGCAGGAGGAAACAAACTACTAGTGATATATTTTTCCCCCTTCTCTATACAAATTTATATCTGCAGAAGAAGAAATGCAAAAAGGTAAAATGGTTGTCTGAGGAGGCCTTACAAATAGCTGAGGAAAGAAGAGTCGCTAAAGGCAAAGGGAAAAAGGAAAGATACACCCATTTGAATCCAGAGTTCCAAAGAATAGCAAGGAGAGATAAGAAAGCCTTCCTCAGTGATCAGCACAAAGAAATAGAGGAAAACAATAGAATGGGAAAGACTAGAGATCTCTTCAAGAAAATTACAGATACCAAGGGAATATTTCATGCAAAGATGGGCTCAATAAAGGACAGAAATGGTATGGACCTAACAGAAGCAGAGATATTAAGAAGAGGTGGCAAGAATACACAGAAGAACTATACAAAAAAGATATTCAACACCAAGATAATCACGATGGTGTGATCACTCACCTAGAGCCAGATATCCTGGAATGTAAAGTCAAGTGGGCCTTAGGAAGCACCACTACGAACAACGCTAGTGGAGGTGATAGAATTCCAGTTGAGCTAATTCAAATCCTAAAAGATGATGCTATGAAAGTGCTGCACTCAATATGCCAGCAAATTTGCAAAACTCAGCAGTGGCCAAAGGACTGGTTAAAGTCAGTTTTCATTCCAATCCCAAAGAAAGGCAATGCCAAAGAATCTTCTAACTACTGCACAATAGCACACATCTCACAGGCTAGCAAAGTAATGCTCAAAATTGTCCAAGCCAGGCTTCAACAGTATGTGAACCATGAACTCCCAGATGTTTAAGCAGCTGGATTTAGAAAAAGCAGAGGAACAAGAGATCAAATTGCCAACATCCAATGGATCATCAAAAAAGCAAGAGCATTCCAGGAATATATCTACTTCTGCTTTATTGACTATGCCAAATCCTTTGACTCTGTGGATTACAACAAACTGTGGAAAATTCTTCAAGTGATGGGAATATCAGACTACCTTATCTGCTTCCTGAGAAATCTATATGCTGCTCAGGAAGCAGCAGTAAAAACTGGACATGAAACAGCAGGCTGGTTCCAAATCGGGAAAGGAGTACATCAAAGCTGTATATTGCCACCCTACTTATTTAACTTATATGCAGAGTACGTCATGAGAAACTCTGGGCTGGGTGAAGCACAAGCTGGGATCAAGATTGCTGGGAGAAATATCAATAACTTCAGATATGCAGATGGCACGACCCTTATGGCAGAAAGTGAAGAACTAAAGAGCCTCTTGATGAAAGAGAAAGAGGAAAGCTAAAACGTTGGCTTAAAGCTCAACATTCAGAAAAATAAGATCATGGCATTTGGTCCCATCACTTCATTGCAAATAGATGGGGAAACAGTGGAAACAATGATAGGCTTTATTTTTGGGGGCTCCAAAATCACTGTAGATGGTGACTGCAGCCGTGAAATTAGAAGATGCTTGCTCCTTGGAAGAAAAGTTATGCCCAACCTAGACAGCATAGTAAAAAGCAAAGACATTGCTTTGACAACAAAGGTCCATCTAGCCAAAGCTATGGTTTTTCCAGTAATCATTTATGGATGTGAGAGATGGACAACAAAGAAAGCTAAGCACTGAAGAATTGATGCTTTTGAACTGTGGTGTTGGAGAAGACTCTTGAGAGTCTCTTGGACAGCAAGGAGATCAAACCAGTCAATCCTAAAGGAAATCAGTCCTGAATATTCATTGGAAGGACTGATGCTGAAGGTGAAACTCCAATATTTTGGCCTCCTGATGCGAAGAACTGACCCATATGAAAAGGCCCTGATGCTGGGAATTATTGAAGGCAAGAGGAGAAGGGGATGCCAAAGGATAAGATGGTTGGATGGCATCAGTGACTCAATGGGCATGAGTTTGAGTAAGCTCTGGGAGTTGGTGGTGGACAGGGAACCCTGGCATACTGCAGTCCATGGGGACGCAAAGAGTAGGATAGGACTGAGCAACTGAACTGAACTAATACAAATTTAAAAAGAGGTTTCTTTTAAAATTCTCTGTTGCCATAAGGATACCTGGTTCCACCTGAACTTAACTTTCTCAAACCTTGAGCTAACCAAAGCATTTTTCTTATGGAAATGTTTGTTTTAAACTATGCAAATGAACTGTGTATTTACCCTAGACTCTGTCTTCAAGTGGGTTCCCCCTAAGACTCAGAATTGACGTGACAAACCAGTATGTTTTACTCATGCAAATGTTCTCGTAAGCTATGTCAATGAGACTGTATTTGCTTAGAAACCTGCCTTTCTTGAAGATTCATGTTAATCATTTTATGGCCAGGGACAACTCACCTTGTGCCAATGTTATATCAAAATGCACATTGTTTGTGATGGGCCTGGTGCCAGTCTCTAAGTTCTGAGACATTTCCTTTCTCTAATTAGCAGACTGCTAGTAGCTATATGGATCTTCCCTGTAGCTCAGATGGTAAAGAATCTGCCTGCAATGCAGGAGACCTGGGTTAGATCCCTGGGTTGGAAAGATCATCTGGAAAAGGGAATGGCAATCCACTCCAGTATTCTTGCCTGGAGAATCCCATGGACAGAGGAGCCTGGCGGGCCACAGTCCATGTGGTCACAAAGAGTCGGACACAACTGACCGACTAACACTGCTACTACTAGTAGCTATATAACATCCACCTAAAGACTAGCAGGGGGCACTCTTTCTGCCCCTTCTGATGTCTATGTCAGAAGCTTTCTCTATCTCTTTTATACTTTAATAAAACTTTATTACACAAAAGCTCTGAATGATCAAGCCTCGTCACTAGCCCCAGATTGAATTTGTCTCCTCTGGATGCCTAGAATCGCAGTGTCTTTTCGTGATTCCTCAACAGCCTTTCAGAAGGGACACAGTTCAGCTCCAAGAATAAATACCTACCATCCATTCTGTTCTGTGATGAAGCAGATCTGATTGAGGTTTTTTGAAGTTTCTTTCTTCCCAGGGTGTAACAGAGGTATCATTTTGTCTATTCATGACATCACCTAATACAGCCCAGAAGTTATAAAATTCTCATATCCTAGCTCCAGGAGCCTGGACCCATTTGAATAGATGGAAGAAGCACTTAGCATCCATGTAGCCTTGTGTCCCTCAGGTCTCTGAGCCTCAGGTTCTCACCTGTGTGTAGAGCAAGATTATAGCCCTGCTGGCTTCTTCACACTTATCACAGGGATCACATGAGAGAGCACATGCTTAAGTGCTTGAAGAATGTAGAGTGTTTTACAGTATAAAAGTGGGATCATTTTGTAAAAGGCTATAGGTAGAAACCTTGCCTCCCAATAATAAAACAAATAAACCCATAGTTCTTCTAGGTTGCTTTAGAGACCCTAAATCAGGGGTCCCCAACTGCTGAAGATCCTTTGCAGTATTCAGTTCAGGTATTTCAGACCATGAAGCAAAGTCCTTTTCAGTTAAAAGTTGCTAAAAATAATATTTTCTTTATAAAAAAAAATTGTATTGAGAAGGCTTATGGAGAAAGGAACCAGATGATTTTGGAAAGAATATTAAGCAATAGAAAATGAAATTAATTTTCCTTTGTTCCTTTAACTGTTTTTAGTTTCACCAAAAGAGTACATAAATCTATAATCACAAAATGTGTATAGCTTAAAAAAATGGAGGAGGGTGATGATATGCAATTAACCATCTGCCCCCACCCCCCCACCCGACTCCCATCAAAGGCTTTATTTTTAAATTCCATTACAATGGAAATAGCCTCAGATTTGAGCCAGTGGACCCAAACATTCTTGGAGGGTTTATTTTTCTCCTTAAGTGACATTTAAATATATAGCATTTCATATGCAGAGCAGGTTATGTTAGCAACAAGAGAGTAAGAAAGTGCACTTACTATGAAGGTCGGTGTCCTAGTGCTTTTCTGTTTCGTGTGTGAAGTCCATTCTCTCTCATGATAACTTTGTTTACGGCACCCACAATGCACTTGCGGTCAGGTTTTATAAAAGAGACCTGGGATCATATGAGTCGGACACGACTGAGCGACTGAACTGAACTGAACTGAACTGAAGCAACCCAGTTTGTGAAACGAGTCAGCCTCTGATAGATGATACATTTTCTGTTTCAAAGCCTCAAATGAAACTTTCACATTCTTCTTTGAGGATAGAGAGTTACACTTGAAGTAGTTTTTTTGCCCTAACATGTTTAGAGATAAGACTTCACAAGCCCTGACATTATTTTATTTTGTTATGTGCATCTGTAAAGAACCGAGATACAATACAGCTACTAAAACCTGATGACTGTGGAGCTTAACAGGACTTCCTTTCCTTTGTGTTCTGAGTATGCACTGAGAAGACCTGTATCTCTTCCAGTTCAGCTAGAATTTGGTAGAATTCAAGAGCTCAAAGGTCTGGCAGAGATCTGTCCTATTATTGGGTATCATCTTACATTTTAGAGAAGTCTCTTGGTTGAGTCATTGTTAGCATTTTTGATTCTCTTTTCATTCTTGGGACCCACTATCCACAGATCACATTTCTTTAGGCCGTATAACTGCTTTGCTGCACAAATTAAACACCAGGATATTTCATACATATATGCCAGTGTTTCAGTGCCTGTCAATCAAAGTTTATAAAATATAAAGATAACAACCTGATACTAACATCCAAATTTGTTGTGGTCCTTTTATGTGTGAAAATGACAAACCCTGTTCAGATGCTAGATTTCCTATCCTCTTTGTTAACCTGTTTTTAATTTATTTCAGGGAATAAAATGATTTTGCTTATCAATTTATTGTAGAGATAAAGCATATCTGTGAATCAGAATGATCAGAAATCTAGGAGATCTACAGGTTATTTGCATTACGTCCAGACCCACTGGGGTTTTTAATGGGGCTGCTTCCTCCATAGAATAAATACAGCCCTGGTTTTCTAAAACTGTGTCTCCAATAGTAATATGATTGCTTCACATGAAGAAGGAAACCTAGAAATGTGTTGCCTTAGGAGGAGGACTTTAAAACTTTTAAACATGTTGTTTTTGTCTTTTTCTCCCTCAGGTGTACTTCAAAAGGAGATAGCAAAGTATTACTCACAGTAACCATGTGGTTATGAATGTTTCCAGTGGACAGCCCTCAGCCTTCACGATTTTTGAGTCAACACTGTGATTCTACCATGAGTTCATGTCTATTCCAAAGGCTTTTTTCCAATAGGTTTTGCACTGCATAAACTATATTCTACTTGTTTTACACCAGCAACAAATATTTACACATTACAAAATGTGAGTTCTCCAAGTTCACTCAATGATTTCAAGCTCTTGAAAAAGAATTTATTATGTTTACTTAAATGTTATATTACTTTCTTTCTTATCCAAATCAGAGGTGCAGGCCACCAATAATAGCCATCTCCCAGGTTTTGTGTCTTGAGAGACTCCAGAGCTAAACTCATTTTCTAAGATTTGAGACAAAGTTGTCATAGATGTTTTTTTTTTTCTTTTTTTTTTTTTTTTACTGTTTCCAGAATTACATATTACTTTCCAGTTATATCAGGGATTCTGTTTACTTGAAGACTATGTGAAGTTGCTGTTTTATGTCACCACTTCGTTTAACATGACTAGGATCCATTTTTCCACCAAAAGCCCTCTGGTTAAAATACTATAGAGAAAACTGATAGGAAAATGTACAATATACTATAGTTTAAGTGAAAGAAAGTGAAAGTGAAAGAAAGTGAAAGTGAAGTCTCCTGTCTGACTCTTTGTGACCCCGTGGACTGTAGCCCACCAGGCTCGTCTATCCATGGGATTCTCCAGGCAAGAATACTGGAGTGGGTTGCCATGCCCTCCTCCAGGGAATCTTCCTGGCCCACGGATCGAACCCAGGTCTCCTGCATTGCAGGCAGGAGCTTTACCCTCTGAGCCACCAGGGAAGCCCTGGTTTAAGCCTAGTTTAAGTAACAACAACAACAACAAAAAAATAGATATATAGTTAAATACTGAAGGACAATATTATATGTTCTAAAAGAGAAGGAAGAGAAAATATGCTTTCTCAAAATAGGAGCCCTTCTAAGGGATTTTCTCATGAAGGACAGACATGTGCTAGACTGTCTTCTAGATAGAGGATTTTAGTTGTTTTTTTTTTACATTACAAATGGTCATAATGTATATATAACATAAAATTTATCATATAACCATTTTTAGTCACCTAATCCAGTGGCATTAATCACCTTCACAGTGTTGTGTAGCCACATTTTCTGGATAACTTTTGGTAATTATGTTTTTTCCTATTCAGTGTGTTATTTCGCAGAGTCATTTTGATAAGTTATTTTCTGTGAGTTTTTCTTGATTGGCATACATTTATTTGCAATATCTTATATGTTTAATATCTGTAGCACCTCTCCCTGTGTTCTTTTGGCTTTCTAGTTTTCTTTTAGCCTTCTTTTTTATAAATAATCTTGCATAACTTTTTCCTGTTTTCAAAGAATCAACTTTCTGCTTGATTGATGCTCTCTTTTTTCCCCAGTTCATCATATCATCCTTTCCTTCAACTTTTCCTTAACTTTGAGGTTTTTCCTCTAAATTCTTAAATTGAAAAGAGATTATTAGCATCATTATTTTTCTAATATAAATATATAAAGCTGACTTTTTCCCTAAGATCCACTTAGCTGCAACCTGCAAGTTTTGGTACTCACCACTGTCAATAGCCATAGTATTATGTATTTTCTAATTCCTAATTTAATTCATTAACTATATCTTTTACCCATGAGTTATTCATAAGTATAATGTTCTCTAAATTTCAAATTTTTTTTAAATTTTATTTTATTTAACTTTACAATATTGTATTGGGTTTTGCCATATATCAAAATGAATCTGCCACAGGTATACATATGTTCCCCATCCTGAACCCCCCTCTGAAACTGGAGCCTATTATACAGAATGAAGTAAGCCAGAAAGAAAAACACCAATACAGTATACTAATGCATATATATGGAATTTAGAAAGATGGTAACAATAAGTTTCAAATTTGAATGGATTTTTTAAAATTAGATTTAGCCATGTGGAACTGCTAACATTCAGTCTTTTTTATAAAAGTGATAAACTGGCAGTTTCATATGGTTCAACATATAGTTTTCTTTTGTTATTAACATATAACTTAATTTCATTTGGTCAGACAACATTAGATTGTGAATTTTAAACCATAGGTAACCACATTCACACAAAAGGTTCTTGTTTCTACCATTCTGTGTTTTATTGGGGGGCTTTAAACTGTTATAAATACATGTGTAACCAGTAATTTTCAATAAAAATCCTCCCCAATACTGGAATATTTTCTGATACATGTTGCAGGCTGGTTCTCTGGGATGCAGACTTGGATGGAGTTTAGTGCTGGGATGTGTATCAGGGGTGCCCTTGGGGTCAACACTGTGGAATCAGGAGGGAAGAAACAGGGTAAGGCAGAGGGAAGGATCAAGCTGGATCACTGGCCAGATGACCTGAGCTGACCCTATGGGGGTCTGGAATGAAGATGGCCCCTCAGGGTTGTCCTGACACATCCAATAACCAGGCCTTTATACCTCCATCTGGATGGATCTTTGCACGTAGGCTGCCCCCAGAGGGGCTGGTGGTTTAAGGTTTCCCACTGGCAGCACTTCCAGCTGCTGGACAATGAGTCCCTGAAGGGAGGTCAGGACAGCACATCTCCATGTCCCCCCTGGGCATGTATCATAGCTCCAGAGGTATGTGATGAGGGTGTACTGTGGGGGAGACTCTTGATGACTGATGTTTAAGTCAAAATGATGACTCAGTGATTCTCCTGAATACCCTCTGGTCTAAAAAATAGAGGAGAATGTCCATGTAGGGGAGATATCCTCATTCTCCAGGGTCAGCCCAGATATCACCTCTTCTAGGAAGTCACATTAACATCAGCCACCATCCTAGGTAATTCAGATTTGTGTGTTACCCTGAGCACCGCTCGTGTTAAACTGAACCATACTAGGTTAGTGTCCTGTGTCACCATCTTGAAAGACCTTATTTTTAAACAAGGGGCCTGTTCTTTCTGTTGTGCATGTAGCCTGCCCTGAGTGTGAGTGTTCACATGTGGTCTTTTACTCACTTAGTGAATTGTGAACTGTGCCCTGTTCACTGAATATGGCTTTCAGCAGAGTGTCTGTGCACAGAGGGTGCTCAGTAAATCTTTGTGGAATGAACAAATGATGACTGAGAGCAAGCCTTCCTTCTCAACTTTATAACTTTGAGATATAAAGAGGTAGCCTGGGATAACAGAAAGCCCTGGTTTTGGAGTCAGTCACACTGGTCTGTCCTTTACTACTCACTAGCAGTGTGGGTGTGGGAAAGCAGTAACCAGCCAAGGTGTCAGGACATTAGAATGGCACCATCCTTGACAAAATAGGCTCTGGACAGCCTACAGCCACGCGGTCTTAGTAACATGCTCGGGTAAGCACCTCCACCTCTGAATCTCAGCTTCTTTTTCTGGAAAATGTATAGTTCCTGCTCTTGAACCATTGCTTTGGTTGGGATGATGGATGGACCAAGAGCATCCAAAGACACAGGGTGGAATCATTGACCTTGGAGATTCTTATCACCAGGAGAGGAGAACAGGATGGATGTTGATGAAGGAGGTTTGTGGAATGTAGAAGGTGTACTTGAGGAGGTCCTCATCTGATGGCCTAAACCAAACTGTTGGAAACACATGTATACCTGTGGCAGATTCATGTTGATATATGGCAAAACCCATACAATATTGTAAAGTTAAAAAATAAAATAAAATAGAATTTAAAAAAAAAAGAAAAAAAAATGGCACAAGCACACAGGGAGGAGCACAAGCTCTGGAGTCAGGGACAAATACTGGCTCCTCTGGGCACTGACTGGGTTTGGATTCAAGTTCTGCTACCTGGTGAGTGTGGGCTGTTAAGGTTGGGAAACCCACTGTGCTTCAGGGTCTTTGTTGGAAAGGTGAGGTGGGGATAGCCTTCTTGATTCTCAGAAGGCTGCTGCAAAGATTAACTATGACAGTGATACTCGCAGTGAGGACTGCACTACTACCAGTCCGTGACCTGTTTGTAGCCTGGTTAGAAGTAAGTACAGAAATTTCAAGAAAGCTAGAAACTCAAAACCATCTGTATTGCTGTGACATCCACCCTCAGGACGGGTGGGATTCTGAACACCCCGGGGACCAGTGTGAGTGTTGCACTATGGGGGTGGGGGAGGGGCACGTGGCTGAACTGCACACTAGCCATGCACAGTGGATCATTGATTAGGTTGCAATGGGCCGAAAATATAAAATTAGATAAAACTGATATTTAATCTCAGACAGGTAAGAAACAATGCTGGGTATGTTCAATGCTTTTGAACAATGCTGTATATGTGATTAGCTGTCAATCAGTACTATCCTCTCTAGCACTATCCTCTATTAATTGTTACCATCATATTTAACTTAAAATTAGAGCACACAGGCTTTCAAAAGGCCCTACTATACATTATCAATATTTTCAATTCAGTTCAGTTCAGTCACTCAGTCGTGTCCAATTCTTTCTGACCCCATGATCTGCAGCACGCCAGGCGTCCCAGTCCACACCAACTCCCAGAGTTTACTCAAACCCATGTCCATTGAGTGGGTGATGCCATCCATCCACCTCATCCTCTGTCGTCCCCTTTTCCTCCTGCCCTCAATCTTTCCCAGCATCAGGGTCTTTTCAAATGAGTCATCTCTTCGCATCAGGTGACCGAAGTATTGGAGTTTCAGCATCAACATCAGTCCTTCCAATGAACACCCGGGACTGATCTCCTTTAGGATGGACTGGTGGATCTTGTGGCAGTCCAAGGGACTCTCAAGAGTCTTCTCCAACACCACAGTTCAAAAGCATCAATTCTTTGGCGCTCAGCTTTCTTCACAGTTCAACTTTCATATCCATACATGACCACTGGAAAAACCATAGCTTTGACTAGATGGACCTTGGTTGACAAAGTAATGTCTCTGCTTTTTAATATGCTGTCTAGATTGGTCATAACTTTTCTTCCAAGGAGTAAGCATCTTTTAATTTCATGGCTGCAATCACCATCTACAGTGATTTTGGAGCCCCCCAAAATAAAGTCAGCCACTGTTTCCACTGTTTCCCCATCTATTTGCCATGAAGTGATGGGACCAGATGCAATGATCTTAGTTTGCTGAAAGATGAGCTTTAAGCCAACTTTTTCACCCTCCTCTTTCACTTTCATCAAGAGGCTCTTTAGTTCTTCTTCGCTTTCTGCCATAAGGGTGGTGTCATCTGCATATCTGAGGTTATTGATATTTCTCCCGGCAATCTTGATTCCAGCTTGTGCTTCCTCCAGCCCAGCATTTCTCATGATGTACTCTGTATATAAGTTAAATAAGCAGGGTGACAATTTACAGCCTTGACATACTCCTTTTCCTTTTTGGAACCAGTCTGTAGTTCCATGTCCAGCTCTAACTGTTGCTTCCTGACCTGCATACAAATTGCTCAAGAGACAGATCAGGTGGTCAGGTATTCCCATCTCTTACAGAATTTTCCACAGTTTATTGTGATTCACACAGTCAAGGGCTTTGGCATAGTCAATAAAGCAGAAATAGATGTTTTTCTGGAACTCTCTTGCTTTTTCCATGATCCAGCGGATGTTGGCAATTTGATCTCTGGTTCCTCTGCCTTTTCTAAAACCAGCTTGAACATCAGGAAGTTCACGGTTCACGTATTGCTGAAGCCTGGCTTGGAGAATTTTGAGCATTACTTTACTAGTGTATGAGATGAGTGCAATTGTTCAGTAGTTTGAGCATTCTTTGGCATTGCCTTTCTTTGGGATTGGAATGAAAACTGACCTTTTCCAGTCCTGTGGCCACTGCTGAGTTTTCCAAATTTGCTAACATGTTGAATGCAGCACTTTTACAGCGTCATCTTTAGGATTTGAAATAGCTCAGCTGGAATTCCGTCATCTCCACTAGCTTTGTTCCTAGTGATGCTTCCTAAGGCCCACTTGACTTCACATTCCAGGATGTCTGGCTCTAGGTGAGTGTGAGTGATCACACCATTGTGATTATCTGGGTCGTGAAGATCTTTTTTGTACAGTTCTTCTGTGTATTCTTGCCACCTCTTTTTAATATCTTCTGTTTTTGTTAGGTCCATACCATTTCTGTCCTTTATTGAGCCCATCTTTGCATGAAAGATACCCTTGGTATCTCTAATTTTATTGAAGAGATCTCTAGTTTTTCCCAGTCTATTGTTTTCCTCTATTTCATTGCATTGATCACTGAGGAAGGCTTTCTTATCTCTCCTTGCTTTTCTTTGGAATTCTGAATTCAAATGGGTATAACTTTCCTTTTCTCCTTTGCTTTTAACTTCACTTCTTTTCAGAGCTATTTGTAAGGCCTCCTTAGACAGCCATTTTGCTTTTTTGCATTTCTTTTTCTTGGGGATGGTCTTGATTCGTGTCTCCTGTACAATGTCATGAGCCTCCATCCATTGTTTATCAGGCACTCTGTCGATCAGATCTAGTCCCTTAAATCTATTTCTCACTTCCACTCTATAGTCATAAGGGATTTGATTTAGGTCATACTTGAATGATCTAGTGGTTTCCCCCACTTTCTTCAATTTCAGTCTGAATTTGGCAATAAGGAGTTCATGATCTGAGCCACAGTCAGCTCCCAGTCTTGATTTTGCTGACTATATAGAGCTTCTCCATCTTTGGCTACAGAGAATATAATCAGTCTGTTTTCTGTGTTGACCATCTGGTGATGCCCATGTGTAGAGTCTTCTCTTGTGTTGTTGGAAGAGGGTGTTTGCTATGACCAGTACGTTCTCTTGGCAAAACTCTATTAGCCTTTGCCCTGCCTCATTCTGTACTCCAAGGCCAAATCTGCCTGTTACTCCAGGTATTTCTTGACTTCCTACTTTTGCATTCCAGTCCCCTGTAATGAAGAAGACATCTTTTTTGGGTGTTAGTTCTAAAAGGTCTTGTAGGTCTTCATAAAACCGATCAGCTTCAGCTTCTTCAGTGTTACTAGTTGGGGCATAGACCTGGATTACTGTGATATTGAATAGTTTGCCTTGGAAATGAACAGAGATCATTCTATTGTTTTTGCGATTGCATCCACATACTGCATTTCAGACTGTTTTGTTGACTATGGGGGATACTCCATTTCTTCTAAGGGATTCCTGCCCACAGTAGTAGATATAATGGTCATCTGAGTTAAATCCACCCACTGCAGTCCATCTTAGTTCCCTGATTCCTCGAATGTTGATGTTCACTCTTGCCATCTCCTGTTTGACCACTTCCAATTTGCCTTGATTCATGGACCTAACATTCCAGGTTCCTATGCAATATTACTTTTTACAGCATCAGACCTTCCTTCTGTCACCAGTCCCATCCACAACTGGGTGTTTTTGTTTTTGTTTGTTTGTTTGTTTGTTTTTCCCTTTGGCTTTAACTCCATCCCTTCATTCTTTCTGGAGTTATTTCTCCACTAATTTCCAGTAGCACATTGGGCACCTACCGACCTGGGGAGTTCATCTTTAAGTGTCCTAATTTTTTCCCTTTTCATACTGTTCTGGAGTTCTCAAGGCAAGAATACTGAAGTTGTTTGCCATTCCCTTCTCCAGTGGACCACATTCTGTCATACCTCTCCACCATGACCCATCCATTGGGTGGCCCCACAAGGCATGGCTTCACTTCATTGAGTTAGACAAGACTGTGGTCCATATGATAAGATTTTTAATAGCATTAAAAAGTGAGAAATAAGTAAACTTCTGTTTAAGTATAAAGGGTTTGTTTCAAGTTTAAATACTGTGCATGTGTTTTTACCGATTCTATTCTTGAATCAACAGCATGGTGCTAAGGTTGAAGAAGGTCCCTGGAAGCAGAACAGACCACTTTTAAACCGTCAGAGATTTTTATAATACAAGGTTTTAAGTGTAAACTATTCATTTTCCTTTTAAAACAGAAAGAATATGAATTAACTTTTTGTTTTTTAAACCTAATGTTCTAATAAAAGTGTTTCTTTTTTTCCCCCCAAAACAAAACAACAATGTGTGTTGAAAACAGGCAGAAATATATATTTATTTGAATTTAGACCTAAAAAATAACACTACTAGTAGGAATCGCATGCCCCAGCCCTGTGAGACCTCCATCTGTACTCCGGGTCCATCTGACTTGCTGCTGCCAAGTCGCTTCAGTCGTGTCCGATTCTGCGCGACCCCAGAGACGGCAGCCCACCAGGCTCCCCCGTCCCTGGGATTTTCCAGGCAAGAACACTGGAGTGGGTTGCCATTTCCTTCTCCAATGCATGAAAGTGAAAAGTGAAAGTGAAGTCGCTCAGTCGTATCCGACTCTTAGCAACCCCATGGACTGCAGCCCACCAAGCTCCTTCATCCATAGGATTTTCCAGGCAAGAGTACTGGAGTGGGGTGCCATGGCCTTTTCCGCATCTGACTTGCCTTAGGAGTCAAACTGGGATTGTGTGATTTTTTTTTTTTTTTTTTAAGAAGAACCGAGGTTAAGACTTAGACACACTAGGAATGTCCTACAAGAAGTTCACATTGGATGGTTCTGACTAAATTCATTCTTTTACTCAGCAACCATGCTCACAAGTATCCATCCCAATAGGTGGAAGCCTTGGGCATTCCAAAACACTGTTTTATCCAAAAGCTTATCGTATTTAATTCTGAAGGACATTACATGAAAAACATTTTTTAAATTAAATTTTGCAGACTACCCAGACCAAAAATGAGTCTCTGAGGTGGAGTTTTTATCACATTAGAAATGTCATAAGTAAATAATGATAAACAGAGGACTGACAGCTTTTAAACCCTACATTTTAAAACACTAAAATTTTTAAAAATCCATGAGTTTATACTGATTTCTGTAAGACATAAAATAGATAGTAGGAAGGGAAAGCTCTTTTTTGCAGTAGAAGGTCAATTAACAAATGTAGACAGATTGACAGAAAAGTAGCAACCATCCTTGTCATAAAAAATTCAGACAAAATTCATCATTGTCTGAATATACAGTGAAATGTCAGGGGTTGGAGCAGACAGAATTTTCATGGACTCCAAGTATCTTCTCAGATTAATTCTTTAGGATAGAATTATATTTTCAAAGTAGAAATATCTGGCAAGCACCTGGCTAAGCAAGTAACCAGAGTAAATATTAGTAAAGTGAACCTACTGACACCCTTGGCTTTTCTCTTATTTCTTTAAAAAATTAAGTATCATTGATTTACAATGTTGTGTTACTTTCTGCTCTACAGCAGTGATTCAGTTACACATACATACATTCTTTTTCATAAAAGTTAAATAAGCAGGGTGACAATATGCAGGTCATACTCCATTCCCAATTTTGACCCAGGCGGTTGTTCCATGTCCAGTTCTAACTGTTGCTTCTCCACCCACGTACCGGTTTCTCAGGAGACAGGTAAGGCGGTCTGGGATTCCTGTCTCTTTAAGTTTTCCAGTTTGTTGTGATCTGCAGAGTCAAAGGCTTTAGCGTAATCAATGAAGCAGAAGTAGATGTTTTTTTGAGCAGAAACCATAAGGCCCTCAAAGCCTGGGAATGTACTTCCTGGTCCTTTACAGGAAAACTCTGCCCACCCTGCCCCAGAGCCCTGCTGTTCTAAGTGTGGCCTGTGGACCAGCAGCATCGACTGGCCTAGGGGGCCGTTAGAACACGGAATCTTGTCTCTACCCCAGACCCACTGACTCAGAATCTCCGGATCTCAGGTGAATCCTGGTCACAGTACAGTTAGAGAAGCACTGGTTTAGAGGCCCTGCTCTGGTCATCCTGTGGTTGCACTCCACAACCCCCCCCATCCCCACCCCCACCACCAGGTGCAGGCAGCCAGAGAGGACAAGGGGGTGTAGCCACCTGGAGCTCCGCCCCTCGAGAGGCCGTGCTCTGAGCACCTGGACCCTAGCATCCCTGCTCCCAGCGCCACTGCAGGCCTCCTTCCCAGTGCCCATGTCCCAGCCCAACAGGTGGTCAAGATACAGCTGTTTATGGGTGGGAAAAGGGTGGCCTAAGCTTGAACTTGAAGGCTGGGGGTGCTCTTGCGTGAGCAGCAGATTCCTCAGGGCACAAAGAGGGTCAGAGCCAGAGGTGGGAAGAGCAGGGGGAGGGCTGGGGGCTGGGGTCGGACCCTCCTTCTGCTGTCCTGCCTTCTGGCTTGGAGCTCAGTAATCCAAAATCCCAGTCTGCCAGGTTTTAATAGTTATGTAGGTGTACTTGACCAGTTTTGTTTGATTGATTTATAACTTTTAAATATTTAAACATATAGTATGGACTTCATTTGCACTCTTGACCCAGGGCTCACAGATCTGAGTGACAGGTCTGTTAAATGTTTCTTAGCATGTGTTCAGAGGACCCCCTGCATCAAAACCGACTGGGTTGTTGGTTAAAAATTCAAATTCCCAAGCCCCACTTGTGTAACACCCTGGATCAGATCTTTGGGGCTGGAGCCCAGTAACCTGCATTCTAATCCCTCCCCTGGTGACTGAGCCACAGCAGAGCTACAGGAGCACTTGTAATGGGGGAGGAGGATGTAGAGGGGAGCTGCCACAAGTTATGGAGGTCCCAGGTCAGAGGAAGGCGCTGACCACCAGCTCACACCTTCTTGCTTCTCTCATGATTCTCCTCACAACCTGGCCTGACTCCACCCACAGGAGTTGGCTGCAGGAAGAAGCTGCTAGAACAGGGCAAAGGTGTCCTCCTGCCGGCCGTGGGGCTCTTGGGTGGGTGGGTGGGGTTGCCCTGCAGAAAGAGGGATCCAAATCAGGGGAAATAGGAGCAAAGGGGCTCTGGGAGCCTGGAGGGATCACCCGGACCCACCCTGGGAGTCGGGCTGAAGGGCTGGGCAGATCTTTGGACAGGAGAGAACTCTGGGTCCTGCCAGGACATGGGAGGAGCGGGGACAGACTATGTGGTCCCACCTGCCTGGACTCAGAGGCTGCATCTGTCAGTTACGAGTCGTATGACCTTGAGCAATTTCCTTAAGCTTGTTTCCTTGTCTGTGACATGGGGATCCTAACGTCCTCTAGGCTTGTGTTACAGGTAAACATGGTCATTAAGTAAAAACACACACCTTTTCTATATAGGAGGGTGAATATACAGCAGGGTGGTTGCCGTTTACTGTGAAGCTTGTCACCTTACACCTCTGCACTTGCTGATGCTTGATATCATAGGCACTTGTCACTGGCTGATAAGACCAATTTCCTCAGACCACAGGCACAGAAAGGCTCCAGTCACAGGCATGTGCCAGACCCTTGCTCGGCCAGTGACCTAGAGCTCCCTGAGCTTCCCTGTGCAGGAGCGACTCTTGAAGTTACTGCCAAGCTGCTGCTTGTGTACGGTTCCCAGGATTTCCCTCCGGGCAAACCACATCTTGGGAATCCTGCTCATAGGTTTGTGATGAACCAAGGCTTGTATGAAACCTCCAGGGGCAACGGTACCCATACTGAAAATCACCACTAGGGGTCAGCAGAATCCATGAGTCCGGGTGAGGAGACTGCAAAGGCCAGGGAATGAAGGCCCAGGAAGGCCTCACAGCAGGCAAGAGGGGTGGGACCTCTAGCATTGCCTCACCCTCATTCACCTCACCTTCCACACACAGAAACACACACTCCTGCTCCTGCAGAATCACCTCATCCCTGTATATTCAGTTATCTCCTCCAGGTACAGTCCTTTATATCTTCATTATGGCAAAGGCTGGTGGTTTGTAAACTTGGCTGCAAATTCGAATCACCAGGAGAACTCTATAAAATCCCAGTGCTGAGGCCTCATCTCAGCTAAATCAGAATCTCGGGGAGGGGAGGCAGGAGTCAACACTTTTTATTAATAAAACCCCACAGGTGATTCCACCCTGCAGCAAATGCTTTCATTCACATTTCTGACAAAACGTGGTCCACTGGAGAAAGGAATGGCAAACCATTTCAGTATTCTTGCCTGGAGAACCCCATGAACAGTATGTAAAGGCAAAAAGATAGGACACAGAAAGATGAATTCCCCAGGTTGGTAGGTGCCCAATATGCTACTGGAGAAGAGTTAAGAAATAACTCCAGAAAGAATGAAGAGGCAGAGCCAAAGAGAAAACAATGCCCAGTTGTGGATGTGACTGGAGATGGAAGTAAACTCTGATGTTTTAAAGAACAATATTGCATAGGAACCTGGAATGTTAGGTCCGTGAATCAAAGTAAATGGGAAGTGATCAAACAGGAGATGGTAAGAGTGAACATCGACACTTTGGGATACCAGTGAACTAAAACAGACCGAAATGGGTGAATTTAATTCAGATAACCCTTACTTCTACTACTGTGGGGAAAAATCCCTTAGAAGAAATGTAGTAGCCCTCATAGTCAAAAAAAGAGTCCAAAATGCAGGTACTTGGGCACAATCTCAAAAACAACAGGATGATCTCATTCATTTCCAGGGAAAACCATTCAATATCACAGTAATCCAAATCTATGCCCCAACCACTAACGCTGAAGTTAAATGGTTCTATGAAGACCTAGAAGACCTTCTAGATCTAACACCAAAAAAATATGTCCTTTTCATCATAGGGGATTGGAATGCAAAAGTAGGAAGTCAAGAGATACCTGGAGTAACAGGCAAATTTGGCCTTGGAGTACAAAAAGAAGCAGGGCAAAGGATAACAGAGTTTTGCCCAGAGAACACACTGATTATAGCAAACACCCTTTCCAAAGCAATGCAAGAGACAACTCTACACATGGACATCACCAGATGGTCAATACTGAAATCAGGTTGATTATATTCTTTTCAGCCAAAGATAAGAAGCTCTATACAGTGAGTGAAAACAAGACTGGGAGCTGACTGTGGTTCAGATCATGGACTCCTTATTGCAAAATTCAGACTTAAATTCATAAAAGTAGGGAAAACCACTATACCATTCAGGTATGACCTAAATCAAATCCCAATGACCTAATTCAAATACAGTAGAAGTAACAAACAGATTCACGTGATTAGATCTGATAAATAGAGTGCCTGAAGAACTATGGATGGAAGTTCATAACATTGTACAGAAAGCCATGATCAAAGTCACCCCCAAGAAGAAGAAATGCAAACAGACAAAATGGCTGTCTGAGGAGGCCTTAAAAATAATTGTGAAAAGAAGAGAAGCTAAAGGCAAAGGAGAGAAGGAAAGATATACCCATCTGAATGCAGAGTTCCAAAGAAGAGCAAGGAGCAAAAAGAAAGCCTTCTTCAGTGATCAATGCAAAGAAATAGAGGAAAACAATACAATGGGAAAGACTAGAGATCTCTTCAAGAACATTAGAGATACCAAGGGAACATTTCAAGCAAAGAGGGACACAATAAAGGACAGAAGAGTTATGGACTTAACAGAAGCGAAAGATATAAAGAAAAGGGGGCAAGAATACACAGAACTATGCAAAAAAAGACCTTAATGACCCAGATAACTACAATGGTGTGCTCATTCAGTTAGAGTCACACAACCTGGAATGTGACAGCAAGTGGACCTTAGGAAGCATCACTATGAACAAAACTAGTGAAGGTGATGGAATTCTAGTTGCTGTATTTCAAATCCTAAAGACGATACTGTGAAAGTGCTGCACTCTTTTCCACTGCTTGGAAAGCTCAGCAGTGGCCACAGAACTGGAAAAGATCAGTTTTCATTCCAATCCCAAAGAAAGGCAATGCCAAAGAATGCTCAAACTACCGCACAATTTGCACGCATCTCACGTGCTAGTAATGTTCAAAATTCTCCAAGAGGTTTCATCAGTATGTAAACTAAGAACTTCCAAATGTTCAAGCTGGCTTTTAAAAAAGGCAGAGGAATGAGATATCAAATTTCCCACATCCATTGGATCATAGAAAAAGGAGGAGAATTCCAGAAAAACATCTACTTTGGGTTTATTGACTATGCCAAAGCATTTGACTTTGTGAATCACAACAAACTGTGGAGAGTTCTTCAAGAGATGGGAATACCCGACCACTTAACCTGCCTCTTGAGAAACCTATATGCAGGGCAGAAGCAACAGTTAGAACCGGACATGGAACCATGGGCTTGTACCAAATTGGGAAAGGAGTACATCAAGGTTGTATATTGTCACCCTGCTTATTTATTTTATATACGGAGTACATCATGCTAAATCCCAGGCTGGAAGAAGCACAAACTAGATTCAAGATTGATGGGAGAAATATTAGTAACCTCAGATATGCAGATGGTACCATGCTTATGGCAGAAAGTGAAGAGAAACTAAAGAGCCTTTTGATGAAAGTGAAAGAGGAGAGTGAAAAAACTGCCTTGAAGATCAGCACTCAAAAAATGAAGATCATGGCTCCTGGTCCCATCACTTCATGGCAAATAGATGGGGAAACAATGGAAACAGTGACAGACTTTATTTTGGGAGGCTCCAAAATCACTGCAGATGGTGACTGCAGCCATGAAATTACAAGACACTTGCTCCTTGGAAGAAAAGTTATGCCCTACCTAGACAATATATTAAAAAGCAGAAACATTACTTTGCCAACAAAGGTCTGTCTAGTCAAAGCTATAGTTTTTCCAGTAGTCATGTGTGGATGTAAGAGTTGGACTATAAAGAAAGCTGAGCGCTGAAGAATTGATGCTTTGAACTGTGGTGTTGGAGAAGACTCTTGAGAGTCCCTTGGACAGCAAGGAGATCCAACCAGTCCATCCTAAAGGAAATAAGTCCTGAATATTCATTGAAATGACTGATGCTATAGCTGAAACTCCAATAATTTGGCCACCTGATGCAAAGAACCAACTCATTTCAAAAGTCCCTGATGCTGGCAAAGATTGAAGGCAGGAGGAGAAGGGGTCTACAGAGGATGAGATGGTTGGATGGCATCCCCGACTCTATAGACATGAGTTTGAGTAAGCTCTGGGAGTTGGTGATGGACTTGGAGGCCTGGTGTGCTGCAGTCCATGGAGTTGCAAAGAGTTGGACACGACTGAGTGGCTGAACTGAAAAGAGTTGATTATTTGGGGTTTTTTATTTATCTTTCATAGTCTTTAATTTTTTTTATGTCTTAGGTATATTCATTGTGGTTAATATTTGGTGTTTCAAGAAGAACATAATTACATGGCCCCCTTATTAGGAGGACTGAGTGTTATCACTGTTTTCCTCCAGGTCTAGTCTCAGGCCTGCTCTAGTAGGCGCTGAGGAAGGTTGGATTTTAACTACTCAGTGAAAAACCCTAATGAGGCATGTAAGGAGTTGGGGAAGAACTCCTTTAGGGCAGAAGACTGTGTCCACAGGAGGAAGTAGGAGGGACTCCAATCTGTCCAGAGGGACAGGCCTCCAACAGCTGAGTCCTGCTTCCTCTCCTGCTTCATCTCCAGACTTTCTCTCACTCTAGCCTGAAATCGAACATGTCTTAACTGTTTTAGTTTCTCAAATCCACTAACCTCTCCTTTGCTCTGGGCCTTTGAACCCATCTTTTTCTACCAAGGAACCCCACCCCCACCCCACCCCACCCCCACCCCGCATTTTTATTGACTGACTCTTACTCTCCTCTCAGGTCACAGGTGAGACATGGCTCTACCCAGCAGGACTCCTTCTCCCTGAGATGAGCCCGCCCACCTTCCTTATCCCCCTCTCTCCTGACTCCCTTGTGTTTTCTCCTTTCTCCTCTCCTTTAGCCTGGAAGAGCGGCAGCTGTGTCTCCTCCAGGGACCCCAGCGCCTGTCTGGGAGCCTGGGCACAGGAGGGCTCAGTATTTGGTGGCTGAGTTTGAAAGCACACAGGCGGTAGGTGAACAACTTTCCAAGTCTCAAATGTGTCCACTTGCTTCTCTGTTCCCCTTGGACTTAGGAGTTAGTGGCTAATAAACTTCAGGTGTTTGGGAGGAGGGTAAGGACACCCTGCATGATTTAAATAGAAGACAGTTGGAGAGAGAAGGGAGAAAAGTACTGGGAACTTTAGGAAGAGCGTGGCCGAAAGCCAGTTGCTGTGATTCACACAAAGCCTGTCCTGTGTGTGTAAAAGAGTCTTCCAGGATGAACGTGCCATGGAGACATCCCCTGAGGGCTCACTCTGGGTGGTTCTCTAATATGCTGAGGCTCTGCAGTCAAGGCTGTGAATGGAAGCTCAACTTGAGGGAAACACGTGTTGCGTCTCTTTGTATAAATGGTTGCTACTCTGCACCCCCAAAAAAGCCACTTAAATAGGACATCATATATTTTACAGTGTCCAAATCTCTCATCCACCTCCAGAGTAGAAAGGACTGGTTATCACTGAGTCCTATCCTTCAACCTCCGAGAATTCTTCACTCACTTTCCCCAGAAGAGCAGGGCTAAGGGCAGGAGAAGGCTTGTCGTGTTTCCATCCCCAGCCCCCTGACTCTTGAGTCAGCCCATGACTGAGAGGTGGGGAGGAGGCGAGATGAATGAGTGTCCTCTGGTCCCACAGCCAGTGCTCCCCCTGTCCCACCCCCAGCACCTCCACCCTTCCATTCCCTCTGCCCTTGGACTTGCCCTTGGATTTCCTCTCATATTCATGCAAGGTTTCCCAGAGTTCTATCTCAGAGCTGAAATATTTCTTAAGCCATCTTCTTTGTTGTTTAAAAGCTTATTCCTTGATAGTTGAGTGACTTCACTCAGGAGGACAAGGGGAGAACCACGAGTATGGAAAAGGCAGGAGGGTCTGAGGTGTTGATTAGTTTCTTATCTCACTTTTAAACGAGGGTGTGGGGCACTTAACACACAGCAAAGGCAAACATCACAGCATTTTCACCAGAACCAGATCCCCTACAACTGTGACAGGGAGGAAAAGGTACCTTTGTTGGCCCCTGACCTCCATGTCACCAGCAGCCCCTCCCAATATACTCCAGGTCTTTAGTCTGTTCTTATCTCTCCTCAAAGTGAAAGTAAAAGTATTAGTCACTCAGTCATGTCCTACTCTTTGTGACCCCATGGACTGTAGCCTGCCAGGCTTCTCTGTCCAAGGATTCTCCAGGAAAGAATACTGGAGTGGGTAGTCATTACCTTTTCCAAGGGATCTTTCCAATCCCAGGGATCAAACCCAGGTCTCCCACATTGCAGGCAGATTCTTAACCATCTGAACCACAGGGAAACCTTCAAACTCATGTTTATTATCTGACTCCATTTGTTGGGTGGAAAATTATCTCATTAGCTTATTGCATAATAATGACAAAAGAAAAGGAGTGGTATCAAGATAAGACTTAAGCTCTTTATCCAGTGTTTCAAAGGGAAGAAATAAATCATTCCAGAAACTGCCCTCATGTAAAATTCCCAAGAAAGAGTGAAAGAAAGTGAAAGTGGCTCTGTCATGTCCCACTCTTTGCGACTCCATGGATATAGTCCATTGAATTCTCTAGGCCAGAGTACTGGAGTGGGTAGCCTTTCCCTTCTCCAGAGGATCTTCGAAACCCAGGATTGAACCCAGGTCTCCCGCATTGCAGGTGGATTCTTTACCAACTGAGCCACCAGGGAAGCCCAAGTGCAGTATTAAACCAATGGCTTGTGATGACTTAGAAAAGGAACCAGTCATAATTGGAACAGCCTCTTGGGTTCAATAAATAAAGGATTGTAATACTGAATTAAATGCATATGCTTATAAAGGCTGATGGATCTGAAGAAAACTGTAGTGAAATCCTAGCATTAAGATTTTAGCAGGCAACTGTCAGTTTCTTAAGATGTTATTGAGATATAGTAATGAGTAGGAGTATATATATCCATCAGTTCAGTTCAGTTCAGTCGCTCAGTCGTGTCCAACTTTTTGCGCCCCCATGAATCACAGCACACCAGGCGCCCCTGTCCGTTACCAACTCCCAGAGTTCACTCAGACTCACGTCCATCGAGTCAGTGATGCCATCAGCCATCTCATCCTCTGTTGTCCCCTTATCCTCCTGTCCCCAATCCCTCCCAGCATCAGAGTCTTTTCCAATGAGTCAACTCTTCCCATGAGGTGGCCAAAGTACTGGAATTTCAGCTTTAGCATCATTTCTTCCAAAGAAATCCCAGGGCTGATCTCCTTCAGAATGGACTGGTTGGATCTCCATACAGTCCAAGGTACTCTCAAGAGTCTTCTCCAACACCACAGTTCAAAAGCATCAATTTTTCAGTGCTCAACTTTCTTCAGTCCAACTCTCACATACATACATGACCACAGGAAAAACCATAGCCTTGACTAGACGGACCTTTGTTGGCAAAGTAATGTCTCTGCTTTTCAGTATGCTATCTAGGTTGGTCATCACTTTTCTTCCAAGGAGTAAGTGTCTTTTAATTTCATGGCTGCAGTAACAATCTACTGTGATTTTGGAGCCCCCAAAAATAAAGTCTGACACTGTTTCCACTGTTTCCTCATCTATTTCCCATGAAGTGATGGGACCAGATGTCATGATCTTTGTTTTCTTAATGTTGAGTTTAAGCCAACTTTTTCACTCTCCTCTTTCACTTTCATCAAGAGGCTTTTTAGTTCCTCTTCACTATCTGCCATAAGGGTAGTGTCATCTGCATATCTGAGGTTATTGATGTTTCTCCTGGCAATCTTGATTCCAGCTTGTGCTTCTTCCAGCCCAGCATTTCTCATGATGTACTCTGCATAGAAGTTAAATAAGCAGGGTGACAATATACAGCCTTGATGTACTCCTTTTCCTATTTGGAACCAGTCAGTTGTTCCATGTCCAGTTCTAACTGTTGCTTCCTGATCTGCATACAGGTTTCTCAAGAGGGAGATCAGGTGGTCAGGTATTCCCATCTCTTTCAGAATTTTCCACAGTGATCCACACAGTCAAAGGCTTTGGCATAGTCAATAAAGCAGAATAGATGTTTTTATGGAACTCTTTTGCTTTTTTGATGATCCAGCAGATGTTGGCAATTTGAGCTCTGTTTTCTCTGTCTTTTCTAAAACCAGCTTGAACATCTGGAAGTTCACGGTTCACGTATTGCTGAAGCCTGACTTGGAGAATTTTAAGCATTACTTTTCTAGCATGTGAGATGAGTGCAATTGTGCGGTAGTTTGAGCATTCTTTGGCATTGCCTTTCTTTGAGATTGGAATGAAAACTGACCTTTTCCAGTCCTGTGGCCACTGCTGAGTTTTCCAAATTTGCTGACATATTGATCGCAGCACTTTCACAGCATCATCTTTCAGGATTTGAAATAGCTCAACTGGAATTCCATTTCCTCCACTAGCTTTGTTCATAGTGATGCTTCCTAAGGCCCATTTGACTTCACATTCCAGGATGTCTGGCTCTAGGTCACTGATCACACCATCGTGATTATCTGGATTGTGAAGATCTTTTTTGTACAGTTCTTCTGTGTATTCATGCCACCTCTTCTTAATATCTTCTGCTTCTATTGCTGCTGCTGCTAAGTCACTTTAGTCGTGTCAGACTCTGTGCGATCCCATAGACGGCAGCCCACCAGGCTCCCCCATCCCTGGGTTTCTCCAGGCTAGAACATTGGAGTGTGTTGCCATTTCCTTCTCCAATGCATGAAAGTGAAAAGTGAAAGTGAAGTCGCTCAGTCGTGTCCAACCCTCAGTGACCCCATGGAGAGTAGCCTTCCAGGCTCCTCCATCCGTGGGATTCTCCAGGCAAGAGTACTGGAGTGGAGTGCCATTGCCTTCTCCGTCTGCTTCTGTTAGGTGCATACTATTTCTGTCCTTTATCGAGCCCATCTTTGCATGAAATGTTCCCTTGGTATCTCTAATTTTTCTTGAAGAGATCTCTAGTCTTTCCCATTCTGTTGTTTTCCTCTATTTCTTTGCATTGATCACTGAGGAATGCTTTCTTATCTCTTCTTGCTATTCTTTGGAACTCTGCATTCAGATGCTTATATCTTTCCTTTTCTCCTTTGCTTTTCACTTTTCTTCTTTTCACAGCTATTTGTAAGACCTCCTCAGACAGCTATTTTGCTTTTCTGCATTTCTTTTCCATGTGGATGGTCTTGATCCCTATTTCCTGTACAAATTCTCCAGGCAAGAACGCTGGAGTGGATTGCCATTTCCTTCTCCAATGCATGAAAGTGAAAAGTGAAAGTGAAGTTGCTCAGTCGTGTCCGGCCCTTAGGACCCCACGGACTGCAGCCCACCAGGCTCCTCTGTCCATGGGAGTCTCCAGGCAAGAGTACTGGAGTGGGGTGCCATTTGCCTTGATTCGTGGACCTAACATTCTAGGTTCCTATGCAATATTGCTCTTTACAACATCAGACCTTGCTTCTATCACCAGTCATATCCACAACTGGGTATTGTTTTTGCTTTTGCTCCATCCCTTCATTCTTTCTGGAGTTATTTCTCCACTGATCTCCAGTAGCATATTGGGTACCTACTGACCTTGGGAGTTCCTCTTTCAGTATCCTATCATTTTGCATTTTCATACTGTTTATGGGGTTCTCAAGGCAAGAATACTGAAGGGGTTTGCCATTCCCTTCTCCAGTGGACCACATTCTGTCAGCCCTCTCCACCACGACCTGCCCGTCTTGGTTAGCCGCACGGGCATGGCTTAGTTTCACTGACTTAGACAAGGCTGTGGTCCTAGTGTGATTAGATTTACTAATTTTCTGTGATTTGCTTTCAGTGTGTCTGCCCTCTGATGCCCTCTTGCAACATCTACCGTCTTACTTGGGTTTTTCTTACCTTGGACAAGTGGTATCTCCTTACCACCACCCCTCCTGACCTTGAACGTGGAATAGCTCTTCTAGGCCCTCCTGTGCCCACGCAGCCACTGCTCCTTGGATGTAGGGTTGCTCCTCCTGGCTGCCGCCCTTGACCTCGGACGTGGGGTAGCTCCTCTTTGGCGTTCCTGCACTGTCGCAACCTGGCACTCTCGACCACTGCCCCTGACCTCGGACATGGGGTAGCTCCTCTCGGCCATGCTATGTGTGCCTTTGCAGCCGCCCGTGCTACACACATATATTGATGCTAAGGTAAAGGGATAATGGTACTGTGTTTATCTTTCTCAAGTGTTTAGTTCTTAGAAATGTGTACTGGAGTATCAGTTGGTGAAATTATATGTATCTTGGAGTCGTGCTCAATACTGGTGGCACTGCGGCAAAAGAGGAGAGTTTGATGAAATGAGATGGACAACATATGAATAATTGTTGAAGCTTGTTTCATGGAAGTTCATTGTGCTATTCTACTTTTGGGTATTTTTGAAATTTTCTATAATAAAAAGTTCAAATACCTACTTCCCATAATAGGATATGAACAAATAAAAACTAAGGACAGGGTCTTTGATCAGGTGAATTCCTAGTGTTTTAGGGTTGGGAACTCACCATTCCTCATGATACTTCCTTAGCAGATGGGCACAGTATGCTGCTGCTGCTGCTGCTGCTGCTGCATCGCTTCAGTTGTGTCCGACTCTGTGTGACCCCATAGACGGCAGCCAACCAGGCTTCCCGTCCCTGGGATTCTCCAGGCAAGAACACTGGAGTGGGTTGCGATTTCCTTCTCCAATGTATGAAAGTGAAAAGTGAAAGTGAAGTCGCTCAGCCGTGTCTGACTGTAGCGACCCCATGACCCCTACCAGGCTCCTCCGTCCATGGGATTTTCTAGGCAAAAGTACTGGAGTGGGGTGCCATTGCCTTCTCTGGGGCACAGTATAGAGAATTATTATTCATTATATAAAAAGAAACTTTTAGGTGGATCAAAAAGCAATAGTTAGAACCAGACGTAGAACTAATTGGTTCAAGGTTGGGAAAGGAGTACAGCAAGGCTGTATATTGTCACCCTGCTTATTTATCTTCTATGCAGGGTACATCATGTGTAATGCCTGGCTAGTGTGGATCACAGGTTGGAATCAAGATTTCCAACAGAAGTATCAACAACCTCAGGTATGTGGATGATACAACTCTAATGGCAGAAAGTGAAGAGGAAATAAAGAGTCTCTTGATTGAAAGAGGAGAGTGAAAAAGCTGGCTTGAAACTCAACATGAAATAAAACTAAGATTATGGTATATGATCCCATCACTTCATGGCAAATAGAAAAGGAAAAGGTGAAAGCAGCAACAGATTTTCTTTTCTTGGGCTCCAAAATCAATGCAGACAGTGACTGCAGTTATGAAAATAAAAGACACTTGCTCCTTGGTAGAAAAGGTGTCACAAAGCTAGATAGTGTATTAAAAAGCAGACATTACATTGCTGACAAAGGTCCATAGTCAAAGCTCTGGTTTTTCCCATAGTCGTGTATCCATGTGAGAGTTGGAGCATAAAGAAGGCTGAGGGCCAAAGAACTGATGCTTTCGAATTATGATCTGAAGAAGAATCTTGAGAGTCACTTGGATAGCAAGGATATCAAGCCAGTCAATCCTAAAGGAAACCAACCTTGAATATTCATTGGAAGGATTGTTCCTGGCCAATACTTTGGCCACCTGATGTGAGGAGCTGTCTCATTGGAAAAGACCCTGATGCTGGGAAAGACTGAAGGCAAAAGGAGAAGGGGGTGGTAGGGGATGAGATGGTTAAATAGCTTCACTGACTAAATGGATTTTGAGCAAACTACATGAATTTGAGCAAACTCCAGGAGACAGTGGAGGACAGAGGAGTCTGGTGTGCTATAGTTCATGAGGTCACAAAGAGTTGGACACGACTAAGTGACTGAATAAGAACAAGAAAAACCAAGGGAATAAAGACACAATTATATTTAAAAAGAACATGGTTACATCTGCAGACAGATGTTCTAAGGTTTGCTACCAGTGCCTCAGCAAGTTCATTCCAGAGCCCTCTCTCAATTGCCCTCACGTCCCAGTTTGCTCTCCAGACCTTTACACTACCCTCACTCAAAAATAAGCCTGGGACGAGTTTCCTGGTGGTACATTGCGTAAGAATTCACCTGCCCATGCAGAGGACACAGATTCGATCCCTGGTCCAGGAACACTCCACATGCTGTGGAACATCTAAGCCTGTTTGCCACAACTATTGAGTGTCCATGCTGCAGCTACTGAAGCCTACATGCCTGGAGCCTGTGCTCCACAACAGGGGAAATCACCACAACGAGAAGCTCACACACCACAATGAAGAGTAGCCCCTGCTCTCCTCAACCAAAGAAAGACGCATAAAAGCAACAAAGACCAAAAGACCAGCACAGCCAAAAATAAGTAAACAATCCTGGGAATAACCAACCTTATTTCTTTCTCTCTCTTTTTGGTTTTTAATGTCACACTGTGTGGCAGATGAGACCTTAGTTCCCCAACCAGGGAAAATAAGATTAAACCTGTACCTTCTGCATTGGGAGCATATAGTCTTATTAACCACTGGGTCACCAGGGAAGTCCCTTTTGTTGTTTTTTAACTTCTGGGGGTTTTTGCCCTGCCTTGCTGATTTTCAATCAATTCCCTGATCAAACTTTGACCGTACATGAGCAATCAATTCCTTGATCAGACTTTGACACTATATGAGTGTTGCATCAACAAACTACAACAGGGTGAAAGAGAACTTTACGTTCCACATACTATCCTTTTGCCACCAAACTATGAGTATCCCCAACACAAGACCAGACTCTTTCTTCAGAGCAGGTGGAATGTTAAAGGATGTAAGCAGACAGAGGATTGAGAACTGAATCATCGTGATGGGTCTGTCCCCCCAAGTATTGCTGAGTTCATCTCCTGGTCTCTGCAGTCCCACCTGCTCATCTCAGCTCCACCTCCACCACTCAAGCCCGGTGAGGAGTATTTCTCTCCCAGAAGACAGAGGAAACCCTACATTAACTCCAGCCCAGTGGTTCTCAACCAGGAACTGGTTTCCTGGAGGATATCTCGCTAACAATGTCTGGACACATTTTTGGTTGTCACGACTGAGGGGACAGGTGACTACTGCATCCAGTGGATAGAGGTCGGGGATGCTGTGACACACCCTGCAATGTCAGGTCCCCTCACCAACACAGACTTGTCGGGTCCAAATGTCAACCCTGCTAAGGTTGAGAAAGCCTGCTCCAGTCCCCCTGTAAAACCTGAAATGCATAATCATGCTCTTTCTTTAAAGAGAACATCAGATCATGTCACCCCATTATTTAAAACTTTTCAACAGTTTCCCACTCTTGGTACAAAGATTAAAAACAAAGAAAAAAACTCCTTAGCTCCTTGAACTTGCATGACCTGACACTCACCTCCCCTCTTTTCTTATATTACTTGCACTAACCAACCTAACCTTATTCCTGTTTTTCTAGAAAGTGTCATACTTTTTCTAGAAATTGTCATACTGTCATACTTCCTCCTACCTCATAGGCACATGTTATTCTCTCTTATAAGTCAATGTCCACCCTCTCACCAGCCTCTCCCCTTTTCCCTGCTCACTGCTGCCTTCTAATCCTTTAGGAGACCTCAGCTTGGAGGTGACTCCA
Organism: Bos indicus x Bos taurus; assembly: GCF_003369695.1. NCBI lineage: Eukaryota > Metazoa > Chordata > Mammalia > Artiodactyla > Bovidae > Bos > Bos indicus x Bos taurus. The sequence continues at coordinate 622,719 of NW_020867070.1, forward strand.
TCACAGACTCCCTTCCTGACCACCGAGCTGTCAGCAGCCTGAGATGAGAGGCCACGTGGGGAGAGAAACCAGGCCACCCCAGGTCCTCCGGCCATCCCAGCTCAGCCTACAGTGGAAGTGAGGCCCATCTGGACACCCAGTGCAAGCGGGGCCCCTGCTGTGGGCAAGCCTGTGAGTGAGCCCAGGAGGCCAGCAATAGCCTTGCCTCATCAGCCCTCACAACTGTACTGAGTAATGAATAAGTGACCACAGCTTTAGGCTACTGATGTCTCAGGTGGTTGATGTAGTGACAGACAGCAGATTTATTCTCCCTGGTGTTCCTGACTGTGCAGTAAGGAGAACTCCCTGCTACTGTGGGGAATTCCCCACTCACCTCCTGCTCTGTCCCCTTCCAAGGACTGCTGATACTGTGTGGAATTTTCCCCTTACCTCCTGCTCTGTCGTGTTCACTGGACTGTTCTCAGGACCTGAGTTTCTGAGTCACAGTCCACTTGACAGGATGACACTCTCTCCGCAGTAGGTCAGTGAGTGGAGATGGGGAGACTGTTCCCCTTTCCCATCTCACCATCCTGTCCCATCAGCCTCCCTGGAACTGCAGCCCCGCACTGGGCAGGGATGGTCTCAGTTAACTCAAGAACCAGAATACGTTTAAAATATCTACTTCAGTAAGCAGGGAAATAGCTTAAGTTTTTCCAATAGTCTTTCCCCATATTCTAAAGGGAAAATCACTTAAAGAACTGAGCCTTTAGGCTTCCCTTGTGGCTCAGATGGTAAAGAATCTGCCTGCTATGTGGGAGACCCAGGTTTGATCCCTGAGTTGGGAAGCTCCCGTGGAGAAGGAAATGGCAACCCACTCCAGTATTCTTGCCTGGAAAATCCCATGGACAGAGGAGCCTGGCAGGCTACAGTACGTGTGGTCACAAAGAGTTGGACAAGACTGAACAACTACACGTTCTTTCTTTTGGGGAAAATCCCCAGGGCAACACCATCCCTCTTGAACCTGTTTTTTTATTGAGGGACCCTTTCTGCTCTCTTCACATGAATCTGCACCTGCCTCCTGAAGGAGATACATCCGCATAGGAAAATCTTATCCTTATGAAGGTCTCATCACTTGAGTTAGGCTCCATTTGTGGCTAGTCACCAAATCTCGAGTTTAAATCCTTAGATTAGCATGACAGGGTATTTCCTGGGGCTCAGGTCAGGAAGGGTGGGGAAGTCTGAAGGAGAAAACGCTCTGATGCTCTTGGCTTCTGGGTCTAGTGTGAGCCTGGGTCTCCCAGACAACAGATTTCCCTCAAGAATCCTACTCTGAGAGTTTCCCGAGTTTCTGGTTCTTTATGTGTTTAACCTGATAGAACTGGAAGGTTTATAAGTCTCGCCTGGCTTCTAACAGGAGGGGAGGCACAGGTTTCCAAGAATAAACATCACTTTTAAAGGGAATGATGCAGACCACAATGGTATTAAGTAATAATTTTCTAAACTAGTCTGCTGCTTCTCCCTTATCTGGGTCTCTTGGAGAATCACATTCTGTTACTGGGGAGAAGAGGGTTGGATTTCTACCTAGTCTGTTGCCCACCCTCCCATGTCAGATCCCAAGAAGCATTCTTTGCCAGGTGTGGCTTGTTCCAATAGAACTTGCTCTGGAGTGAGAGGGTAACAGGCAGGAAGGCCAGGGGTCTCCAAATGGAGGAAATAGCCTGCAAGTGTCAGACATTTTTCTCTCTCTTAAGCGGCAGGAGGAAACAAACTAGCAATATTTTTTCCTTCTCTATACAAATTTAAAGGGAGGTTTCTCTTAAAATACTGTGTTGCCATAATGACACCTGCTTTCGCCTGAAGTTAGCTATTCTTGAGCCTAGAGATAACCAATGCCTTTTTCTTATGGAAATGTTTGTCTTAAGCTATGCTAATGTACTATGCCTTTACCCCAAACTCTGTCTCCAAGTCGGTTCCGCCTCTTGGCCCAGAACCTACTTGACAAACCAGTATGTTATACTCAGATATTGTTCCCCTAATCTATGTAAATGAAACTATTTGTATGGTGGTCTGACCTTCTTCAAGATTCAAGTTAATCATTTTATGGCCCAGGATAAGCCATTTGGTGCCAAGATTATCCCAAAATGCATCTTATGGGTGAGGGGCCTGGTGCCATTCTGAATTTTAAGACATTCCTTTCTTTCATTAATAGACTGCTAGTGACTATATAACATCCAGCTGAAGACTAGCAGGGGGGTACTCTTTCTGCCCCCTTCTGATGCCTATGTCAGAAGCTTTCTCTATCTCCTTTATACTTTAATAAAACTTTATTACACAAAAGCTCTGAGCGATCAAGCCTCGTCTCTGGCCCCGGATTGAATTCTTCTCTTCCGGGGGCCAAGAATCCCGGTGTATTCGCGTGATTCAACAACAACCTTTCAGGAGCACATGCTATGCTATGCTAAGTCACTTAAGTCGTGTCCGACTCTGTGAGACCCCATAGATGGCAGCCCACCAGGCTCCCCATCCCTGGGATTCTCCAGGCAAGAACATTGGAGTGGGCTGCCATTTCCTTCTCCAGTGCATGAAAGTGAAAAGTGAAAGTGAAGTCGCTCAGTCATGTCCAACTCCTAGCGACCCTATGGACTGCCCCCCAACAGGCTCCTCCGTCCATGGGATTTTCCAAGCAAGAGTATTGGAGTGGGGTGCCATTGCCTGCTCTCCCCTAAAAGCCCTCCCCGGGGCTGCTGCTTGTGGCTCATGTGAGCGGAGAGGGGCAGGGTTCTCATTGGGTGGGCTCATTTGTGTAGCTGTGCACCCAGATCGCAGGGCCAGGTGCATCATTTATGCATACAGCCCCCTGGCCGCCATCTTGAATTACAGCAGCCTAAGTAGCATCTTTCCACATGGCCCTGGAGCTGAGGTGTCAGCTGAGGAAAACAACTGAGTATTGTTTAAATAGGGAAGGGCCTAGGCATCAGGGTGCAAGAGAACCAGGTCTGAGTTCCTGAGAAAGGGGCTAAGATGGCCCCTTCACTATGGAAACAGTGTATCTATGCTCACAGCCTTGTCTAACTCAATGAAACTATCAGCATGCAGTGTAGGGACATCCAAGACAGATGGGTCATGCTGGAGAGTTCTGACAAAATGTGGTCCACTGAAGAAGGGAATGTCAAACCACTTCAGTATTCTTGCCTTGAATACATGAGCCCCATGTACAGTATGAAAAGGCAAAAAGATAAGACACTGAAAGTTGAACTCCCCAGGTCCGTAGGTGCCCAATATGCTACTGGAGATCAGTGGAGAAATAACTCCAGAAAGAATGAAGAGATGGAGCCAAAGCAAAAACAACACCCAGTTGTGGATGTGACTGGTGATGGAAGCAAAGTCTGATGCTGTAAAGAGCAATATCGCATAGGATCCTGGAATGTTAAGTCTGTGAATCAAGGCAAATTGGATGTGGTCAAACAGTAGATGCCAAGAATGAATGTCAACATTTTAGGAATGACCAAACTAATATGGACTGCAATGGGTGAATTTAACTCAGATGACCATTATATCTACTGCTGTGGGTAAGAATCCCTTAGAAGAAATGGAGTAGCCATTGTAGTCAACAAAAGACTCTGAAATGAAAAGCTTGGATGCAATCTCAAAAACAACAGTGATCTCTATTCATTTCCAAAGCAAACCATTAAATATCACAGTAATCCAAACCTATGCCCTGGCCAGTAATGCCGAAGAAGCTGAAGTTGAACAGTTCTAGGAAAACCTACAAGACTTTCTAGAACTAACACCAAAAAAAGATGTTGTTTTCATTTTAGGGGACAGAAATGCAAAAGTAGGAAGTCAAGAAACACCTGGAGTTATAGGAAAATTTGGCCTTGGAGTACAGAATGAAGCAGGGCAAATGCTAATAGAGTTTTGCCAAGAAAACACACTGGCCATAGCAAACACCCTCTACCAATAACACAGGAGAAGACTGTACGCACGGACATCACCAGATGGTCAACATCAAAATCAGATTGATTATATTCTTTGCAGCCAAAGATGGAGAAGCATTATACAGTGAGCAAAAACAAGACCAGGAGCTGACTGTGGCTTAGATCATGGACTCCTTATTGGAAAATTCAGTCTTAAATTGAAGAAAGTAGGGAAAACCACTAGACCATTGAGGTATGACCTAAATCATATCCCTTACAATATTCAGTGGAAGTGAGAAATAGATTTAAGGGACTAGATCTGATAGACAGAGTGCTGGATGAACTATGGATGGAGGTTTGTGAAATGGTACAGGAGACAGGGTTCAAGACCATCGCCAAGAAAAAGAAATGCAAAATGTAAAATGGCTGTCTGAGGAGGCTGTACAAATATCTGTGAAATGAAGAGAAGTGAAAAGCAAAGGTGAAAAGGAAAGATATATCCATTTAAATGCAGAGTCCCAAGGAATAGCAAAGAGAAATAAGAAAGCATTGTTAGTGACCAGTGCAAAGAAATACAGGAAAACAGTAAAATGGGAAAGACTAGAGATCTTTTCAAGAAAATTAGAGATTCCAAGGGAACATTTCATACAAAGATGGGTACCATAAAGGACAGAAATAGAAGGACCTAACAGAATCAGAATGCATTAAGAACAGGTGGCAAGAATACACAGAGGAACTGTACAAAAAAGATCTTCATGACCCAAATAATCACGATGGTGTGATCTCTTACCTAGAGCCAGACATCCTGGAATGTGAAGTCAAGTGGGCCTTAGAAAGCATCACAAACAAACCTAGTGGAGGTGATGGAATTCCAGTTGAGCTATTTCAAATCCTAAAAGATGTTGCTGTGAAAGTGCTGAACTGAACATGCCAGCAAATTTAGAAAACTCAGCAGTGGCCACAGGACTGGAAAAGGTCAGTTTTCATTCCAAGCCCAAAGAAAGGCAATGCCAAAGAATGCTCAAACCACTGCACAACTGCACTCATCTCACCACACTGGCAAATTAATGCTCAAAATTCTCCAAGCCAGGCTTCAGCAGTACGTTAACTGTGAATTTCCAGACGTTCAAGCTGGTATTAGAAAAGGCAGAGGAACCAGAAATCAAATCGCTGACATCTGCTGGATCATCAAAAAGCAAAAGAGTTCCAGAAAAACATCTATTTCTGCTTTATTGACTATGCCAAAGCCTTTGACTGTGTGGATCACAATAAACTGTGGGAAACTCTGAAAGAGGTGAGAATACCAGAACACCTGACCTGCCTCTTGAGAAATGTATATGCAGGTCAGGAAGCAACAGTTAGAACTGGACATGGAACAACAGACTGGTTCCAAATAGGAAAAGGAGTGCGTCAAGGCTATATATTGTCCCACTGCTTTTTTGACTTATACGCAGAGTACATCATGAGAAACTCTGGGCTGGAAAAAGCACAAGTTGGAATTAAGCTTTCCGGGAGAAATATCAATAACCTCAGATATGCAGATGACACCACCCTTATGGCAGAAAGTGAAGAAGAATTAAAGAGCCTCTTGATAAAGTGAAAGAAGAGAGTGAAAAAGTTGGCTTAAAACTCAACATACAGAAAACTAAGATCATGGCATCCAGTCCCATCACTTCAAGGCAAATAGATGGGGAAACAGTGTCAGACTTTATTTTTGGGGGCTTCAAAATCACTGCAGATGGTGACTGTAGCCCTGAAATTAAAAGACGCTTACTCCTTGGGGAAAAATTTATGACCAACCTAGATAGCATATTAAAAATTGGAGACAGTACTTTGTACACAAAGGTCCATCTAGTCAAGGCTACGATTTTTCCAGTAGTCATGTATGGACGTGAGAGTTGGACTATAATGCCAAAGAATGGATGCTTTTGAACTACGATGTTGGAAAAGACTCTTGACAGTCCCTTGGACTACAAGGAGGTCCAACCAATCCATCCTAAAGGAAATCAGTCCTGAGTATTCATTGAAAGGACTGATGTTGAAGCAGGAACTCCAATAATTTGGACACCGGATGCGAAGAGATGACTCAATTGAAAATACCCTGATGCTGGGAAAGATTAAAGGCAGGAGGAGAAGGGTTCAACAGAGGATGAGAAGGTTGTATGGCATCACTGACTCCATGGACAAGAGTTTGAGTAAACTGAACTGAATGCTTTTGAGATAGGAAGGAGGGGCACAGTTGTTGACAGAATGAGGAGGGGGCACAGTTCAGTTCAGTTCAGTTGCTCAGTCCTGTCCGACTCTTTGCAACCCCATGAATCACAGCACACCAGGCCTCCCTGTCCATCATCATCTCCTGGAGTTCACTCAAACACACGTCCATCAAGTCGGTGATGCCATCCAGCCATCTCATCCTCTGTTGTCTCCTTTTCCTCCTGCCCCCGATCCCTCCCAGCATCAGAGTCTTTTCCAATGAGTCAACTCTTCGCATGAGGTGGCCAAAGTACTGGAGTTTCAGCTTTAGCATCATTCCTTCCAAATAACACCCAGGGCTAATCTCCTTCAGAATGGACTGGTTGGATCTCCTTGCAGTCCAAGGGACTCTCAAGAGTCTTCTCCAACACCACAGTTCAAAAGAATCAATTCTTTGATGCTCAGAGTTCTTCACAGTCCAACTCTCGCATCCATACATGACCACTGGAAAAACCATAGCCTTGACTAGACGGACTTTGTTGGCAAAGTAGTGTCTCTGCTTTTGAATATGCTATCTAGGTTGGTCATAACTTTCCTTCCAAGGAGTAAGTGTCTTTTAATTTCATGGCTGCAGTCACAATCTGCAGTGATTTTGGAGCCCCAAAAAATAAAGTCTGACACTGTTTCCCCATTTGTTTCCCATGAAGTGATGGGACCAGATGCTATGATCTTCATTTTCTGAATGTTGAGCTTTAGCCAAATTTTTCACTCTCCTCTTTCACTTTCATCAAGAGGCTTTTTAGTTCCTCTTCACTTTCTGCCATAAGGGTGGTGTCATCTGCATATCTAAGGTTATTGATATTTCTCCCGGCAATCTTGATTCCAGCTTGTGCTTCTTCCAGCCCAGCGTTTCTCATGATGTACTGTGCATATAAAGTTAAATAAGCAGGGTGACAATATACAGCCTTGACGTACTCCTTTTCCTATTTGGAACCAGTCTTTTGTTCCATGTCCAGTTCTAACTGTTGCTTCCTGACCTGCATATAGGTTTCTCAAGAGGTAGATCAGGTGGTCTGGTATTCCCACCTCTTTCAGAGTTTCCCACAGTTTATTGTGATCCACACAGTCAAAGGCTTTGGCGTAGTCAATAAAGCCGAAATGGATGTTTTTCTGGAACTCTCTTGCTTTTTGGATGACCCAGCAGATGTTGGCAATTTGATCTCTGATTCCTCTGCCTTTTCTAAAACCAGCTTGAACATGTGGAAGTTCACAGTTCACATACTGCTGAAGCCTGGCTTGGAGAATTTTGAGCATTACTTTACTAGCGTGTGAGATGCGTGCAATTGTTCAGTAGTTTGAGTATTCTTTATCATTGCCTTTCTTTGGGCTTGGAATGAAAACTGACCTTTTCCAGTCCTGTGGCCACTGCTGAGTTTTCCAAATTTGCTGGCATATTGAGTGCAGCACTTTCACAGCATCATCTTTTAGGATTTGAAATAGCTCAACTGGAATTTCATCACCTCCACTAGCTTTGTTCGTAGTGATGTTTCCTAAGGCCCACTTGACTTCACATTCCAGGATGTCTGGCTCTAGGTGAGTGATCACACCATTGTGATTATCTGGGTTGTGAATCTTTTTTATACAGTTCTTCTGTGTATTCATGCCACCTCTTCTTAATATCTTCTGCTTCTCTTAGGTCTGTACCATTTGTGTCCTGTATTCTACCCATCTTTGTATGAAATGTTCCCTTGGTATCTCTAGTTTTCTTGAAAAGATCTCTAGTCTTTCCCATTCTATTGTTTTACTCTATTTCCTTGCATTGATGGCTGAGGGAGGCTTTCTTATCTCTCCTTGCTATTCTTTGGAACTCTGCATTCAAATGGGTATATCTTTCCTTTTCTCCTTTGCTTTTCACTTCTCTTCATTTCACAGCTATTTGTAAGGCCTCCTGAGACAACCATTTTGCCTTTTTTTTAAAACCTATATTTGGAGGCTAATTACTCTACAATATTGGAGTGTTTTTCTGGGTGATGGTCTTGATCCCTGTCTCCTGTACAATGTCATGAAACTCTGTTCTTAAGTCAGGCATCCTGTCTATCAGATCTAGTCCCTTAAGTCTATTTCTCCCTTGCACTGTATAATCATAAGGCATTTGATCTAGGTCACACCTGAATGGTCTAGTGGTTTTCCCCACTTTCTTCAATTTACGTCTGAATTGGGCAATAAGGTGTTCATGATCTGAGCCACAGTCTGCTCCTGGGCCTGTTTTTGCTGAGTGTATAGAAATTCTCAATTTGAAGGAAGGATGTAGCTGGTTCTCATCTGTTCCCCAGTTAGAAGACACATATTTCATCTCCCTCTATGGCATTCGCTCACCCTGGCTGTAGACTCAATAAACCTGCTGTCTCCCTCTTTCTGAATTTTTCAGACTGCAAGTGGGAAATTGGGTTTTTTTATTTCACTCATAACACAAGTTTATGGCATGGGAGTCTCCTCTACAAAGCTGATAACTCTGCTGGCTTCTAGCAGGAGGTAAGGCATGAGCCATACTTGAAGGGATTTCTATCATATCCTGTGTCCCCTCCACTTTGGGGATGGTCATCACCAGGGACAGGCCTCTCCAGCTCTCTGACTCTCATTCCCAGACTTTTGTTCGCCTCTGACTTGGGTTTTGATCTCTCTTCTGTGGAGGAAATCTTGGTTGGCTGTTTTCTTGCCAACTGTGCTCTTTATACCACCACCAGTGCTCCTCAGTTATAACCTCAAGAATTCCATTTTCATTCCTTTTACACAAACATTCACACCATAGCAAGGGAAAGTCAATTTAATACTCTGGTAAAATAGCTTGCTGTAATAGTTTCTACTTATTGATTTTCTCTTCTGTGCTATGAACTGTAATAAGAACTTTCACATCAACAATAACCCCATGAAATTGATATTACTTTTCAGTACCCAATTTACAGATGAGAAATTTCATTCAGAGAATGTAATTATCAACTGGAGTTTGGAAGAGTGCCCCTGTTAGCAGGGGCCTCCCTTATTTATCTGATAAATCTGCTGGGAACCTAAGAGTTTCCAGTTTTTGGAGGGATCAGGTAGAAAGAGAAAAGGAAAGATATAAACATCTGAATGCAGAGATCTAAAGAATAGAAAGAAGAGATAAGAAAGCTTTCTTCAGCAATCAATGCAAAGAAATAGAAGAAAACAACAGAATGGGAAAGACTAGGGATCTCTTTAAGAAAATCAGAGATACCAAAGGAATATTTCATGCAAAGATGAGCTCGATAAAGGACAGAAATGGTATAGAACTGAAAAAAGCAGAAGATATTAAGAAGAGGTGGCAAGAATACACAGAAGAACTGTACAAAAAACATCTTCACGACCCAGATAATCACGATGGTGTGATCACTCACCTACAGCCAGACATTCTGGAATGCGAAGTCAAGTGGGCCTTAGAAAGCATCACTACGAACAAAACTAGTGGAGGTGATGGAATTCAAGTTGAGCTATTCCAAATCCTGAAAGATGATGCTGTGAAAGTGCTGCACTCAATATGCCAGCAAATTTGGAAAACTCAGCAGTGGCCACAGGACTGGAAAAGGTCAGTTTTCATTCCAATCCCAAAGAAAGGCAATGCCAAAGAATGCTCAAACTACTACACAATTGCACTCATCTCACACGCTAGTAAAGTAATGCTCAAAATTCTCCAAGCCAGGCTTCAGCAATATGGGAACTGAGAATTGCCTGATGTTCAAGCTGATTTTAGAAAAGGCAGAGGAACCAGCGATCAAATAGCCAACATCTGGTGGATCATGGAAATAGCAAGAGAGTTCCAGAAAAATATCTATTTCGGTTTTGTTGACTATGCCAAAGCCTTTGACTGTGTGGATCACAATAAACTGTGGAAAATTCTGAAAGAGATGGGAATACCAGAACACCTGATCTGCCTCTTGAGAAATTTGTATGCAGGTCAGGAAGCAACAGTTAGAACTGGACATGGAACAACAGAATGGTTCCAAATTGGAAAAGGAGTACTTCAAGGCTGTATATTGTCACCCTGCTTATTTAACTTATATGCACAGTACATCATTAGAAATGTTGGACTGGAAGAAACACAAGCTGGAATCAAGATTGCCAGGAGAAATATCAATAACCTCAGATATGCAGATGACACCACCCTTATAGCAGAAAGTGAAAGGGGACTACAACGGCTCTTGAGGAAAGTGAAAGTGGAGAGTGAAAAAGTTGGCTTAAAGCTCAACATTCAGAAAACGAAGATCATGGCATCCAGTCCTACCACTTCATAGGAAATAGATGGGGAAACAGTGGAAACAGTGTCAGACTTTATTTTTTGGGGCTCCAAAATCACTACAGATGGTGACTGTAGCCAAGAAATTAAAAGACGCTTACTTCTTGGAAGGAAAGTTATGATCAATCTAGATAGCATATTCAAAAGCAGAGACATTACTTTGCCGACAAAGGTTCGTCTAGTCAAGGCTATGGTTTTTTCCTGTGGTCATGTATGGATGTGAGAGTTGGACTGTGAAGTAGGCTGAGCACCGAAGAATTGATGCTTTTGAACTGTGGTGTTGGAGAAGACTCTTGAGAGTCCCTTGGACTGCAAGGAGATCCAACCAGTCCATTCTAAAGATCAGCCTCTGTGTTCTTTGGAAGGAATGATGCTAAAGCTGAAACTCCAGTACTTTGGCCACCTCATGTGAAGAGTTGACTCATTGGAAAAGACTCTGATGCTGGGAGGGATTGGGGGCAGGAGGAGAAGGGGACGACAGAGGATGAGATGGCTGGATGGCATCACTGACTCGATGGAAGTGAGTCTGGGTGAACTCCGGGAGTTGGTGATGGACAGTGAGGCCTGGTGTGCTTCGATTCACGGGGTGGCAAAGAGTCAGACACGACTGAGCGACTGATCTGATCTGAATTATACTTACAAAGGTGTAATTTTCCAAATTGTTTTGTTGTTGTTGCTGTTGTTGTTATATTTTTTAATTAATTTATTTTAATTGGAGGTTAATTACTTTACAAATTGTATTGTTTTTGCCATACATCAACATGAATCTGGCACAGGTATACACGTGTTCCTCATCCCGAACTCCCCTCCATCCTCTCTCCCTGTACCATCCCTCTGGGTCATCTCAGTGCACCAGCCCCAAGCAACCAGTATCATGCATCAAACTTGGACTGTTGATCTGTTTCACATATGATAATATACATGTTTCAATGCCTTTTTCCCAAATCATCTCACCCTCTCACTCTCCCACAGAGTCCAAAAGACTGTTCTATACATCTGTGTCTCTTTTGCTGTCTCACATACAGGGTTATCGTTACCATCTTTTTAAATTCAGTATATATGTGTTAGTATACTGTATTGGTGTTTTTCTTTCTGGCTTACTTCACTCTGTATAATAAGCTTCAATTTCATCCACCTCATTAGAACTGATTCAAATGTATTCTTTTTAATGGCTGAGTAATACTCCATTGTGTATATGTACCACAGCTTTCTTATCCATTCATCTGCTGATGGACATCTAGGTTTCCTCTATGTCCTGGCTATTATAAACAGTGCTGCGATGAACATTGGGGTACACATGTCTCTTTCAATTCTGGTTTCCTCGATGTGTATGCCCAGAAGTGGGATTGCTGGATCATAAGGCAGTTCTATTTCCAGTTTTTTAAGGAATCTCCACACTGTTCTCCATAGTGGCTGTACTAGTATGCATTCCCTCCAACAGTGTAAGAGGGCTCCCTTTAAGTCATCATTATCTTGAAAGGAAGTGTTTCTTTATATCTGGCAAATGCAAGCTAAAACCAGTAATATTAGACAAAAATCATAAAAAGTATAACCATATTCACAAGTTTATTCAGCAACTAGTCCTTTTTGTTAATAGTTTTATGAACCCATCAGATTTTCTGTTTGAATTATATGATTCCTTACAAAGTTTAGCAGCAAGGTCTGAAATTTATTAGAAACCTGTATTTATCAAAAGTCCTTCCTATGAATCTTCTTGAAGATGAAGCACTTTGTAATATTGAGTACAAAAATAACAATCTGTAAAAGATAGAAGATCTTTCCATAAGTGTGTGTGCTATACAAGTTCAGTTCAGTTCATTCACTCAGTCGTGTCCAACTCTTTGTGACTCCATGATTCCCAGCACACCAGACCTCCCTGTCCATCACCAACTCCCGGAGTTCACCCAGACTCATGTCCATCGAGTCAGTGATGCCATCCAGCCATCTCATCCTCTGTCGTCCCCTTCTCCTCCTGCCCCCAACCCCTCCCACCATCAGAGTCTTTTCCAGTGAGTCAACTATTCACATGAGGTAGCCAAAGTACTGGAGTTTCAGCTTTAGTATCATTCCTTCCAAAGAAATCCCAGGGCTGATCTCCTTCAGAATGGACTGGTTGGATCTCCTTGCAGTCCAAGGGACCCTCAAGAGTCTTGTCCAACGTCACAGTTCAAAAGCATCAATTCTTCTGTGCTCAGCCTTCTTCACAGTCCAACTCTCACATCCATACGTGACCACAGGAAAAACCTTAGCCTTGAGTAGACGAACCTTTGTCGGCAAAGTAATGTCTCTGCTTTTGAATAAGCTATCTAGGTTGGTCATAACTTTCCTTCTAAGGAGTAAGCGTCTTTTAATTTCATGGCTGCAGTCACAATCTGCAGTGATTTTGGAGCCCCCAAAATAAAGTCTTTTTTTTGTTTCCACTGTTTCCCCATCTATTTCCCATGAAGTGATGGGACCAGATGCCATGATCTTCATTTTCTGAATGTTGAGCTTTAAGCCAAATTTTTCACTCTCCACTTTCACTTTCATCAGGAGGCTTTTTAGTTCCTCTTCACTTTCTGCCATAAGGGTGGTGTCATCTGCATATCTGAGGTTATTGATATTTCTCCCAGCAATCTTAATTCCAGCTTGTATTTCTTCTAGTCCAATGTTTCTCATGGTGTACTCTGCATATAAGTAAAATAAGCAGGGTGACAATATACAGCCTTGTCATACTCCTTTCCCAATTTTTGTTTGTCTGAAGAAGTATTCATTTTTCCTTTACTTTTGAAAATCATTTCACAAACTATAGAATTCTAAATTGGTGTCTTTTTTTTTTTTTTCTCTAAACACTTAAAACTTTTTCACTCTACTCTCTCCTTGTTTGGGTGGTTTCTGAGTAGAACTGGATACAATTATTATCTTATTCCTTTATAGACAAAGTGTTTTTCTTTAATTTGAAAATAATAAACATAGTTTAGGTTTTTTTTCTTCCTTTCTGTTACACTGCTTTTTATTTCTAACATTTCTTCTGTGTTCCTTCTTAGAATCTACATCTTTCTGATTCTATTGCCCATCTATTTTTGCATGCTGTATACTTTATCCTTTAGAGCCCTTGGTATATTAATCATGTTATTGTCATTGTTGTTTAGTCACTCAGTCGTGTTCAACTCTTTTGTGACCCCATGGACTGTAGCCCACCAGGCTTCTCTGTCTATCGGATTTCCCAGGGAAGAATACTGGAGTGGATTGCCAATTTCTTCTCCAGGGGATCTTCCTGACCCAGGGGTTGAACCCAGGTCTCCTGCATTGGCAGGCAGATTCTTTACCACTGAGTCACCGGGGAAGCAGGAGTTGCTTTTATTTTTTAATTTTTTAAAAGTTAAATACAATAAAATTAAAAAAAATCTTTTAATTGGAGGCTAATTACTTTACAATATTGTAGTTGTTTTAACATACATTGACATGAATCAGCCATGGGTGTACAAGTGTTCCCCATCCTGAACCACCCTCCCAAATCCCTCCCCATCCCATCCCTCTGGGTCATCCCAGTGCACCAGCCCTGAGCATCCTATCTCATGCATTGAACCTGGACTGGCGATCTGTTTCACATATGATAATATACATGTTTCAGTGCTATTCTCTCAAATCATCCCACCCTCGCCTTCTCCCACTGAGTCCAAAAGACTGTTCTATACATCTGTGTCCATTTTGCTGTCTCGCATTTAGAGTTATTGTTACCATCTTTCTAAATTCCATATATATGCACTAGTATACTGTATTGGTGTTTTTCTTTTTGGCTTACTTCTGGTCTGATGTTTCCAACATCCCTGCTATGTCTGGTTCCGATGATGCTTTGTCTCTTCAAATTTTTTTTTTTTCTTTTGCCTTTTGCTGTGCCTTGTAACTTTTTCTTGAAATGTAGACATGATGTCCTGGATTAAAGGCACTGCTATAAGTGGGTTTTAGTAATGAGGAGGTGAGGTGTGAGGGCAGGCAGATCCCATGATTAGGTCTCAGCCCCTCAGTGAGTCTCTTCCTCTCTGGACTGTAAACCTCACAAGTGTTTCTCATTTTTCTCTCCCCCACCCCTTCTCTTATATGGGACAGAATAGCTCAAGCCAGCTGGGGCAGGGTATTCCCTTCCCTGGGTCAGTTGGCTCAGTTAATACTCTAGAGGGTTAGACTCTAGTACTAGTTTTCCCCTGGGAAAGGCCTTCTACAGAAGACTGAGTGTTCTGATTATTTCAAATTGACTCCTCCCCATCCCCCTACTCCCAACAGGAAGGCTGAGGAGACTTTCCCTGGTATTTCCTGTAGGATCCCAGTGAAACTCCTGGAGGTAAGGTTCACAGTATTATGAGTACCTTCATTACCAGGTCCCCCTGGGGTTTTTTACTCTCAGATTGTTCACACTGAGCCTCCAGCAGTTTTTCAGTTATGGCTCTGGTTTCCTCTCCAAGCACAGGCTCCCATGGTGGTTTCACCCTGAGAAGCCTCAACTTCCTCTGTTCACCTGTGGGCCTCCCCAGTCTTGGGGGTGGCAGTTTGCCTCCTCTGATAGATGCAAGAGGAAGTCTCCCTTTCCTTTTTTTAATCTACACTCACCTAAGTTATCTTATCCAATACCAAGGACAGTTTTTCATTTTTTTACATTTTTGGTTTTTTTATTTTTTCTTTTTGCTCCCAGGTTTATAGAAGACTGACTCCTTGGTTTTCATGTTTTGGCTAAGTTTCTCATCTGAGTAGCCTTCTTGACTACCCAATTAAAATCAGGGCTTGTCAGCCATCTCCAGCTACTCTCACTTCTTGTTCTTCATCAGTTCACTTTAGTCACTCAGTCATGTTCGACTCTTTCTGACCCCATGAATCGTAGCACACCAGGCCTCCCTGTCCATCACCAACTTCCGGAGTTTACCCAAACTCATGTCCATTGAGTCGGTGATGCCATTCAACCATCTCATCCTCTGTTATCCTCTTCTCCTCCTGCCCCCAATCTTTCCCAGCATCAGGGTCTATTCCAATGAGTCAGCACTTCTGATATTATCTTGTTCATTCATTAACTTGTTTACTGTCTACCTCCTACTACTTCAATGTAAATACTGTGAGAAGATAAACCTTACATGTTTTGTAAGCCATTGATTCTTAGTATTTTGAAGGGTATGTGATGTGTGATAGATGTTCAAAAGCACTTGTTTAAAAATAATTCATTATTTATTTAATTATGTTGCTGTTGCTAAACTTGGAAGATAGGTGTTTCTAAATTCTATTATAATTTAATAATAATCACTGCTCTGAGAAACATTTGTATATAAATAAAGATGTGTATAAACAGTTTTCTGTAAATGACTTTTTTGCCTTTATCATCTTGTAGGTAAAAATCCTACTGGGTAAAAGAAGGTGAAAAATTTAAGGCTTTTAATAAATATTGTCAAATTATTATCTGAAAAGGCTATTCTAATTTTTAGCTTACCAATAATAGATTACAGTGCCTGTCACATTTTTAATTAGCATGGGATGGGCTGGAGAAAGCACAAGCTGGAATCAAGATTGACAGGAGAAATAACAGTAACGTCAGATATGCAGATAACCTTATGACAGAAAGTGAAGAAGAACTAAAGAGTCTCTTGATGAAAATGAAAGAGGAGAGTGAAAAAGTTGGCTTAAAGCTCAATATCCAGAAAACTAAGATCATGGCATCCAGTCCCATCACTTCATGGCAAATAGATGGGGAAACAGTGGAAACAGTGGCTGACTTTATTTTTGGGGGCTCCAAAATCACTTCAGATGGTGACTGCAGCCTTGAAATTAAAAGACGCTTACTCCTTGGGAGGAAAGTTATGACCAACCTAGACAGTATATTAAAAATCAGAGACATTACTTTGCCAACAAATGTCCGTCTACTAAAGGCTATGGTTTTTTCAGTAGTCCTGTATGGATGTGAGAGTTGGACTATAAAGAAAGCTGAGCACTGAAGAACTGATGCTTTTGAACTGTGATATTTGAAAAGACTCTTGAGAGTCCCTTGCACCTCAAGGTGATCCAACCAGTCCATCCTAAAGGAGATCAGTCCTGAGTGTTCACTGGGAGGATTGATGTTGAAGCTGAAACTGCAATACTTTGGCCACCTGATGTGAAGAACTGACTCATTTGAAAATACCCTGATGCTGGGAAAGATTGAAGGTGGGAGGAGAAGGGGATGACAGAGGATGAGATGGTTGGATGGCATCACCAACTCAATGGACATGAGTTTGGGTAAACTCGGGGAGTTGGCGAGGGACAGGGGGGCTTGGCATGTTGCAGTCCATGGGGTCGCAAAGAGTTGGACACAACTGAGCAACTCAACTGAACTGATTCTGTTTTTTAAAAAGTGTTGCTATGAACATTGGAGTATACGTGCCTCTTTCAATTCTGGTTTCCTCGGTGTGTATGCCCAGCAGTGGGATTGCTGGGTCATAAGGCAGTTCTATTTCCAGTTTTTTAAGGAATCTCCACACTGTTCTCCATAGTGGCTATACTAGTTTGCATTCCCACCAACAGTGTAACAGGGTTCCCTTTTCCAATACAATATTGTAAAGTAATTAACCTCCAATTAAAATAAATAAATTTATATTTTAATAAAGGTTTTGCTAATTTAATAGGTGAGAATGAATATATTTGTATGTTTATATTATCTTATTGCAGATGGTGATTGTAGCCACGAAATTAAAAGATGCTTACTCCTTGGAAGGAAAGTTATGACCAAACTAGACAGCATATTATAAAGCAGAGACATTACACTGCCAACAAAGGTCCATCTAGTCAAGGCTATGGATTTTCCAGCAGTCATGTATGGATGTGGGAGTTGGATGGTGAAGAAAGCTGAGCACTGAAGAATTGATGCTTTTGAACTGTCATATTGGAGAAGACTCTTGAGAGTCCCTTGGACTGCAAGAAGATCCAACCAGTCCATCCTAAAGGAGATCAGTCCTGGGTGTTCATTGGAAGGACTGATGTTGAAGCTGAAACTCCAATACTTTGGCCACCTCATGTGAAGAGTTGACTCATTGGAAAAGACCCTAATGCTGGGAAGGATTGGGAGCAGGATGAGAAGGGGATGACAGAGGATGAGATGGCTGGATGGCATCACCGACTTGATGGACATGGGTTTGGATAGACTCTGGGAGTTGGTGATGGACAGGGAGGCCTGGCATGCTGTGATTCATAGGGTCTCAAATCGTTGGACATGACTGAACTACTGAACTGAACTGATTATCTCATTATTTGTATTACTTTGCTGTAATTTTCTTTTTTGCTTACTCTTTTTCTAGATTGTCAGCCTAATGAAAACAGGGATTTCATCTTTTTTTAGGTATATTCTTTTCTGAGGACACCTTTATCAACTCTTAGCAGTTTATGGACACTTATCTAAATAATGAAATAGTTTTCCAAAAGGCTGAAATCAAAATAACTGAAGACCCCATTTTTATTATGATATCTTAATGTGGTTTAGTCACTCAGTCGTCGTCTTTTGTGACGCCTCTCAGCCCATGGGATTTCCCAGGCAAGAATACTGGAGTGAGTTGCTGTTTCTTTCTCCAGGGGATTTCCCCTACCCAGGGATCAAACCTGAGTCTCCTGCTTGGCAAGCAGATTCTTTACCACGGAGCCTCCAGGGAAGTCATTGGCCCACACTGAGCAGTTTTGCTTCAGTTTTTACATCAGGGCTCTATATGATAGTGTAATGATGCAAATATGACTGAGGGCCAGTGGGAAGTAACACAGGTAACTCATTACTAATAACAAAGTTCTGAAATGTGAGTGTGACTTCTTTCCATGAATTAGATCACAGTCAAGATTTGAATACTAACATGATCCTTATTTACTTTTTTTCTTAAGTGGGAGAGAAATTTGTGGTGTTAAATTCTGTCCATTGGTTACAGCAGTGCTGTCCACAGAAATATATTGTGAGCCACATCTGTAAATTTAAATTTGAAATAACCATGTGAAAAAGTTAAAAGGGACAAGTGCAAGTAATATTAGTAAGACCTTTTTGAAACTATATGTCAAAAATACATCAGCATGTAATAAGCAGGAAAAAATCATTGAGACAAAAAAGAGTATTATGCTATCTTTGAAATCTGTGGTGTATTGTACAGTTAAGGAACACCTCAATTTGGACCAGATGCATTTAAAGTCCTCAAAATTATTAAGTGAATAGTGTTACTGTATTTGACAACCCAGGGTTTGTAATATTAATAAGGATTTTCATGGATTCAAGGGAGTGAATGTAGTTTTCATATTTGGAAGGATGTTCCTCATAGGTGTCATAGTTTGGGTTCCCCCAGTAGCAGACTGTAAGGCAAACACTTGCATGAAAGTGGTTTATTTTAGAAGTGATCCTAGGAAAACACATGTATGGAGTGGAGAAGTGAGACAAAAAAGGGAAGGAAATGAATAAAATGTGTGTTATCAAGAAAGTTACTCCTTTTGCAACTGGGTTCCTTCCCTCAGAGTCACCCTGGGAGACAGAATTATTCCAGCTGACAGGCAAGGGCACTGGGGCATTTATCTACCCACTCCCCATCCATCACTGGTTAAGGGCTGAATCCAAGGTTTTTTACTTGCTTTTCATATGGCCCCAGTGTGGTTCCATAGCTAGAAAGAGGCCCTAAGTGGAGAGTTGCTGATAAGCAGCAAGCTCCTTAGTCCTGGAGAAGAGTCAGAGGACATGAGCTAGAAAGTAATAGCTTCTGCTCCACCAGGTCACACCATCCAAGGAGGGATCCTGTTAGCCTCAAGAGCCCTAGGGACTTGATGTCACTGAGACTCTGCTTTATAACAATCGTCCTGT
The DNA here is from genome assembly GCF_003369695.1 of Bos indicus x Bos taurus. NCBI lineage: Eukaryota > Metazoa > Chordata > Mammalia > Artiodactyla > Bovidae > Bos > Bos indicus x Bos taurus. Next base: position 641,929 of record NW_020867070.1, read on the forward strand.
TCACTTATGTATCCCTAGTTCTTGGAATAGTAGGTGTTCAATAAATAGCTGTTGACTGTAAGGCTTTTCCTGAGTACCTGCTCTACTCTTTCAGGCTCTCCATGTAAATAAATGGGGCACATGGTTACCAATCACGTGTTATGTCCTTAAAACTCCCTCATCAGAAAGGAAAGAGAGGTGTTCTCTTTCTAGCTCCAGCAAAAAAGAAAACAGAAATTACCCCCCGCTCAACATTCTCAAGGAAGAAATCCAGTTGGTCTGGTTAGCCATGAGGTTATCAGTGGGCCAAGCCTTTGCATATTGACATGGCATATTATGATTGGCTAGATTTCAGTTGGGTGCCCAGCCCTGAGTTTACAGAGGTAGATATATTTCTAGAAGGAGGAGTGATAGAGAGATTGTCACCATATTCAGAGCTATGGATACCCACAGGATTATGTTTAAATTGTGAATCCCATTTGTCCTGTATGTCCTGATAGAAAAATGCTTGAGGACCAGCGCTGTCCCACTCAAGCTATTTTAGTTCTGTTGTTAAACCTGCTACAGATTTAACACAGCTTTGACCATATGTCAGGGATCCTATAGACTGATGGTCTCCAACCTTTTTGGCACTAGGGATCGGTTTCATGAAAGACAGTTTTTCCATGGACCAGGGAGGGTGGTATGGTTTTGAGATAATTCAAGCTCATTACATTTATTGTGTACTTATTTCTTTTATTATTATGTTGTGACTATATAATCAAATAATTACACAACTCACCATACTGCAGAATCAGTGGGAGCCCTGAGCTTGTTTTTCTGCACCTAGATAGTCTCATTTTGGGGTGATGGGAGAGACTGACACCTGAAGTATGCTGTTTATGTCCAGTCTACTCTGCAATCACATTTTGGTTGCTGTCACTGCAGAAAACCCTGCTTCCCAAAGATAGCTTGTTGAATATGGAAGCAGACTTTTCAGTGCTTTGTTGCAATCTCAGGATATTCTGTCTTTAACCTAGAACATATAGAGATTTGAAATTGTTTCAAACATACTTTTTAGATCATCATCATTTACAATCTCAAGAAGGTGATCCTCTCTTACAATGGATAAATTTGATTCACCTGGCTTATTTGCAAATGGATCACAGATCCATTCCTTCCCAGTTCAAGAGTGTTTCATGGTTGGGAAGCAATGCTCAAACTCTTTCAAAAGCTGAAATAGGTGATCACACACCAGCCAGGATAAAGAAGGCTCTGGCTCAGTCTCTTTCAAAATCTCCGTTACTATTTGAAACATGTCAAAACCCAAGTGTTCACTTGTTGCCTCCATAATTCCAGTTTGGCATTCAATGCAGCCACTTTATCTGCTGACTTAAACACAGTTGTCCTTCTCCCCCAAAGTTATAGATAGATTGAGTTCATTGAGCAGGTTGAGTATGTCACACAGGTAAGCAAGGTTTTCAATCCCTTCTGTGTCACTGAAAGGTGCTGCTAGAAATCTCTGGAGCATCTCTTGTACCTCAAAAACTCCGGCCAGTGATCTACCTTTAGAAAGTCTTCTCACATTTTTGTGCATAAGAAATGTGTGTGCTCTGCATCCATCCTCACAGAACTGCGTGAACAGACATGAGCTAAGGGCATGCACTGTGATGTAGTTAATCATTTAGTCACATCCTGCAAACATTGTTAAATTCAAGTGACACTTTTCAGCTAGCCAGCATTTCTCTATGGAAAACAGTGTATATTGACTCACATTTAAAAGCGATCTCTTTGAGTCAACTAGTGAAACAAGAAAGCCATCCAGTCATGGCAACCACTGTGTGCACAGACCAACACAAAATGACTGATTCAGTTTTTCTGATATGTAATTTCAAAGACTTAAATAGTTCTGTAGTTGTGGTATTGGTTGGCAACAAAAGTGCCCACAACACATCCTCATGCGCATCCTCCTGAAAACATAGCTCATAGAAACAAGCATTGTTGTCTTTTTGTCAATATCAGTAGACTTGTTCAGTTGGATTGCATACCACGGTGACTCATTAATCTTTCCTACAATTGTGTCTCAATATCCTCTGCTGTTTCACCAATTCATCTAGCTATGCTGCTACTGTTAAGTCGCTTCAGTCGTGTCTGACTCTGTACGACCCCGTAGATGGCAGCCCACCAGGCTCTGCTGTCCCTGGGATTCTCCAGGCAAGAACACTGGAGTGGGTTGCCGTTTCCTCCTCCAATGCATGAAAGTGAAAAGTGAAAGTGAAGTCACTCAGTCATGACCGACTCTTAGCGACCCCATGGACTGCAGCCCACCAGGCTCCTCCGTCCATGGGATTTTCCAGGCAAGAGTACTGGAGTGGGGTGCCATTGCCTTCTCCGTCATCTAGCTATGGTACTAGCCAAAAGAGGGAACGGTGCTACCTTTTGAACTGCAGCCTCTCCTAAAAGTTCATGAAAGTTGTCCTTAGCAACAGGCAGGATTGACTCTTCAGTAAGAGTGAAGGACTTTTTAACTTTAGCAATGATGTTCACCACTAAGAATGATGCTCTCAGTGCAGACACATTTGATGAAGTTGTGACCATCACTAATTGCTTCTGTTCTTTGTGTTCACATATTTCCTTTTGAAAAACTCCAAAGGCTTGTCTTTCAATGCAGGGTGCTTGTTTTCCATGTGAAAACAGTTGTGACGGTTTTGTGGCTTCATTGCATAACTGGTTGCAAATATATGTGTTGCACTTAACCTGTAATTGAAGTAGAACTCTTGATATTTTATCTTAATTGAAGTTTTCTTTTGTTGGCAGTCTTAGACTCTTCTGCTGTCTCATCATTGGGTCTCTCCCCCTTATCAAAGAAGCTCTGACTCTGTTTTTTACTCATTTTGGCTAAAGTTAGCTTGTGGGCTTACCTAAACTGTGACAGAGACAAGTATGCAGTGCAGGAAAGAGGCACTGATGGAAGTAATGGGCAGGCCTTGTGCAGTGTAAAATTAGTGTCAGATTCTGCCTTAAAGCCTATCACGAGATGCAGCTGTGCAATTGAAGTACCAACTCATGTGCTACTGTACGGCCTGCCAACAGATGCAGCTTGTCACTTGCCACTCATTGAAAGGGTCTTGATATGAGTCTGCAAGCAATTGGCTTATTACAGACCCTCTGCTGTCAACCTCTCTGCTAATGATAATCGTACTTGCAGATGCTCCCCAGTGCTAGCGTCATCACTTCAGCTCCACCTCAGATCATAATGTATTAGATTCTCACAAGGAGTGCTCAACCTAGATCCCTCATGTGAGCAGTTCACAGTAGGGTTCATGCTTCTATGAGAATCTAATGCTGCTGCTAATCTGACAGGAGGTAGAGATCAGATGGCAATGTGAGTGATGAGAAGTGGCTCTCATCATAGCTTCAAATACCCATCAAGCTTCTCTTCCTCGCCCATTGCTCACCTCTTGCTCTGTGGCCAGGGGTTGGGAACTCCTGCTGTAGACCATATAATAATTTATAGTTTGCACAGATACAGATTTCCCCTATGATCCCTTAGATTTATTTGGAAATGAATCATCAAGTCCAACAAGATTTAATTTCTCCTTAGATGTTGTTTTGTCAATGGCTGGCTTCATTAACTCAGCATAATATATTCAATGTTCATCCATGTTGTGGCATACATACATGTATCTATCTTTACAAATAATATCCTATTGCATGTAATACCAGATTTTATTTATCCATTCATTAGGTGGTGTACACTTGCTTCCTCCCACCCCTAACACCCCTAATTATTACCTTTTCATGAATAATGGTGTTATACCACTAGTAACGAAGTTTTCATGTGGGCATATGTTTTCATTTATCCTGGATAGATAACTATGAGCAGAATTTCTGGGTTATGTGGTAACTTTGTGGTTGTACCATTTTACATTCCCACCAGCAATATATGAGAATTCCAGTTTCTGTACATCCTTTCCATCACTTGTTATTGTTCTTTTAGTTGTAGTATTGAACAATTTCAGATCAGTAAACAAGTGCAGATAGAGGTCTTATGACATCTCCCCCATGTTTGTAAGCTCTGTGTCTGGCCTAGTGGTCCTGCGCCTGAAAGGCATTCACTGAACACCTGTTCAAAACAAAAAGTTTTTGTTGTTGTATTTTAATTGAAAGGTAATTGTTTTATAGAATTTTGTAGTTTTCGTCATGGATCAACAAGAATCAGCCATAGGTATACCCATGTCCCCTCCCTCCCGGATCTCCCTCCCATCTTCCTCCCCACCTCACCCTTCAGCCTTTTGCAGAGTCCGTGTTTGAGGTCCCTGAGTCATACAGCAAATTCTCATTGGCTATCTATTTTACATATGGTATTGTGAATTTCTATGTTACTTTCTCCATACATCTCCCCTTCTCCCTCCTCTCCTCCCATTCTATCCATAGGTCTGTTCTTTATGTGTGTTTCTCCATTGTTGCACTGAAAATAAATTCATCAGTGCCATCTCTTCAGATTCCATATATATGTGTCAGTATACAATATTTATATTCCTCTTTCTGACTTACTTCACTCTGCGTAATAGGCTCTAGTTTCGTCCACCTCATTAGAACATATTCAAATCTGTTCCTTTTCATGGCTGAGTACTGGAGAAGGAAATGGCAACCCACTCCAGTGTTCTTGCCTGGAGAATCCCAGGGATGGGGCATCCTGGTGGGCTGTCATCTCTGGGGTCGCACAGAGTCGGACACGACTGAAGCACCTTAGCAGCAGCAGCAGCAGCAGCAGCAGCACTAGTCCATTGTATATATGTGTGCCGCAGCTTCTCTATCCATTTATGTGTCGATGGACATCCAGGTTGCCTGCATGTTCTCGCTATTGTAAACAGTGCTGCAATGAATATTTGGGCACGTGTGTCCTTTTCAGTTTTTATTTCCTCTGGGTATATGCCTAGGGGTGTGATTGCTGGGTCATATGGTGGTTTTATGCCTGGCTTTTTAAGGAGTCTCCATACTGTCTTCCATAGTGACTGTATCAGTTTACATTACAAGAATGTTCCCCTCTCTCCATACCCTCTCCAGCATCCATTGTTTTTAGGCTTTGTGATGATGGGCACTCTGGTGTGAGGTGGTAACTTCTTGTAGTTTTGATTTGCATTTGTCCAATAATGAGTGATGTTGAGCATCTTTTCGTGTGCCTGTTACCCATCTGTATGTCTTCTTTGGAGAAATGTCTCGTCAGGTCCCTTTCCCACTTTTTGATTAGGTTGTTTGCTTTTCTGGTATTGAGTTGTATGAGCTGCTTGTATATTTTAGAAATGAATTCTTTATCAGTTGTTTCCTTTGCTATTATTTTCTCCCATTCTGAGGGTTGTCTTTTCACTTTGCTTGTAGTTTCCTTTGCTGTGCAGAAGCTTTTAAGTTTAATTAGGCAGCGCTTATTTACTTTTGTTTTTATTTCCATTATTCTAGGAGGTGGGTAGGAGATCTTGCTTTGATTTATGTCATCGAGTGCTCTGCCTATGTTCTCCTCTAAGAGTTTAATAGTTTCTGGTCTTACATTTAGGCCTTTAATCCACTTTGAGTTTATCTTTGTGTATGGTTTGAGGTAGTGTTCTAATTTCATTCTTTTGCATGTAGCTGTCCAGTTTTTCCAGCACCACTTACTGAAGTGGCTGTCTTTGCCCCATTGTACATTCTTGCTTCCTTTGTCAAAAATTATGTACCCAGAGGTGGGTGGGTTCATCTCTGGGTTCTCTATCTTGTTCCATTGTTCTATATTTCTGTTTTTGTGCCAGTAACATACTGTCTTGATTACTGTAGCTTTGCAGTTTAGTCTGAAGTCAGGAAGGTTGATTCCTCCAGCTCCATTCTTCTTTCTGAAGACTGTTTTGGATATTCAGGGTCTCTTATGTCTCCATATGAATTGCGAATTTTTTTGTTCTAGTTCTGTGAAAAGTGCCATTGGTAATTTGATCCGGATTGCATTGAATCTGTTGATTGCACTTAGTAGTATAGTCATTTCAAAACAAACAGAGTTTTATTTGTATTTGTTTTAGCTTTTACAAAATACTCTCACAAATTCTGAGGCTGACAGTAACCCTGTTGGAAGCAGGATGAGTGAAGCATCTAGAGCTCTGGTCCCTTGGCTCCAGAGCCAGTCCTCTGAACAGTGTAACATTGGATTTGAACATTTCTTCTAAATATCATAGTGGTGTATGTTCAGAAAAGAATGCTAAGAAGTTTCAAAAAATCTTAATTAAAAAAAAAAATACAGCAGAAGCTGTAGGGACTGAGTGTATTTGACAGTTTGGAGACACTAATTATGGTCTTGAGACAGTTGTGGGGACCAGAGAGAACAGTCTGGGGAAGTGTGACAAGAGAAGTCAGTAGACTTCCAACTTCAGCAAGCAATTTATTCTTCTTTGAAGTAGAGGTAGTAGCTGAACATTTATAGGGATGGAGAAATGTAGAGAATTTCCAAGAGAACTGGAAATCAAGTGAGGAGTGATTATTTAGGTTGTTTGATTGCATTATCTGAGAAAGAGTTAACACCAGAAAGATGGGTAATTGGAAGTTGACAGTGTTCAGCTTTGTCTTCCTTTTTTCAATAGAAAACTTCAAATATGCATGAGATATAAAAAAAAATAGTATAATAAACCAACAGCATGCCCGTCAATACAAAATTATCAACAGTTTGCCATTCTTATATGTTTGAGTTATAAAAAACATTTGAATACATTAAGGGTTTCTTTAAAATTAATTTCTCCTTCAGCTTTATTGAGGTCTAATTGATGATCAAAAATTGTATTTATTTAGATGTACAACTTGATGACTTGACATACATATACATTGTGAAATGCTCATCATACCAAGCCAATCAATATATCTATCACTTCACATCTTAATCATTTAATTTTTTCTCTCTTGTATGTTGAGAACTTCCAAACTCTACTCTCTCAGCAAATGAAAAGGACACAGTACTGTACTGTCAACTGTAACCAAATTGCTGCACACTAGTTCTGCAGGACATATTCATCTTGCATAACTGAAGCTAAAAGTCATTATTAATAACACCATTTTAGCCAAGGTACATGGGAAATTATCAAAGAATATTGAGGTGATCTTATTATAAGCACCACAAACTTTGATCTTTCTTCATTTAGAATGAAAGGGAAGAGAAGCTGCTGAGCTGGTAAGATGACCACACAAATAACTTATCACTTATGAGTGGGAGCCCAAGATTTTATTTTCAGCCCTACAGCATTGATTCATTCAGATAGCATATTCCAGACACTTTTCACACACTGACCATCCAACAGTGAGACAGTCATGCTGGACTTGGACTTGAATCCAAATCAAAATTCATCATTTACTGATTCAAAGATCTTGGAGAATGCTGTCCTTGAGCCTCATCATTCTCATCTGTAAAACAGAGATAATACCTTCTTGAACAGGGCATTGTGGGAGTTAAAAGTGAATTAAGTTTCCCACAAATGCACATAACCTGTATTCTATAACATATTGCCACTATTACTCCACTAGGCAGGCCCTGAGCTCATGATGAAAGAAATCATAAGGCAATCTTTCTGTCCCAAATTCCTCTTCAAAGAAGGCAGCAAAAAGCTCACAGAGGTCCCCCCACAATGTAACGTGTGAGATGCAAGACACCTCACATGTTGTGGCAATCTCCAATGAATTCATGTTTCGAAATCATTTGAAGTCTTCTAATCTTTTGTTACATTTGTTTAAGTCTTATAGCTCTACAAACATAATCTGTGCTAAACCCTGCTGTTGGCCATCGTCAAATGTTTGGTGCCTGGTTTGTATTGGCCAAACCAAGCCCTTGTGCCCAATGTACACTGAGGTGATATGAACTGAAATGTTGGCGTTCTGAGCAGAGAAAGGTTTATTGCAAAGGCCAAACAAGGAGTAAGGATGCTCATGCTCAGAAGGCTGGAACTCCCCAGTGGATTTCAGGGGAGGTTTTTTAAAGGCAGTCTAGGGGAGAGAGTGGAGAGTACTTGATTTAGCTCACGCACTATTCTCTGCTTGATGTTGAGGAGCACGGTAATGCAACAGGGGTTATCATCATAAATCTTTAGGTTCCAGTTTATCATGGTCATCATGCAGTTAACTTCTTCCACCTGGTGCACTTTTTAGCATCTGCAAAACAACTCGGGAATGTGCATCAAACATATTATCTGTAGCCTTCTGGGAGGAACTAAAGATTCTGTGACTGCAGTATGGCTAATCTACTGATAAAGTTTTTTTTTTTTTTATTTTTTTTTTTTTTATTACTTGTTCACATTTTTCCAGTCATTAATTCTTGAGCCAGCCTTTTGTGATTCAGATGAGGCCTGGGAGACTGAAGATTTTCTACAAACAAGAGACAGGCAGAGGGCATGGGGTTGGGGTAGGATCTATCCCAGGAAGGCCCCACTAGGTTCTGCTTCAATCCAGCTGGAGAACTTCCCACAGGGCCCTTGTTTGGTTTTGATGAGGGCAGAGGGCCCAGAGAGGAGGCTTCTATCTCCTTCTGCTAGCTTTCTCCAGGTTTCCTCTGCAGCCAATGGGGAGCCTCTGAGCAGCAGAGATGGGCAGGGCCTGAGCCTCTCGTCTCCACCTTCTGGGTGAGTGCCTGGGCTCAAAGCAGGAACTTCCGCAGACTTTGCAGCCACGTGCGTTCCTGGGAGCTGGGCTGGTTGTGCCCCGCAGTCAGCCTGCTGCCTTTATCAAAGAGCTGATAACTTTGCCTCCTACCTGCGTGAGGCTTCCGGAAGCATCTACCTGGCTGTCTCTTGGTCCTGCAGTCCCACACGTGGCGCACTGTCTCTATCCTATGCCTGTGGCAACACCTGCACAGAAAGGGTGCCTCAGTGGTGGACCCTGGAGGCTGCTCAGTCTTGGGAGGCAGACCTGGTGCACAAAGGGCGGTCCACTCTCAGAAGCAGGTGTTCTCAGGCTCCGGCCCAGTGGACCCGTGAGGCAGCCAGTCTCCAGCATCCCCACCAGTGCCTCCAGGAGCAGCAGGAGCCCCACCGCCGCCTGAGCAGGGAGACCCTGGTCTGTGTCCACCTTGGCCGGCAAGATGCTGCCTGTGTCCGTGGAAGTGAAGACCAGCCCAGTGCAGAAGGCAAACTTCTGCTCGCGCCTGTTTGTCTGGTGAGTGCCCTGTCTGAGCTGTGACATTCCACTGCGGGGCAAGCCTGACACTGTCGGCTTCTGTTGGGGGCCAAGGGACAAGGCGAGGGAGCATGCCTGGGTGCCTGGGGCCGGTGGGGTTGGGACGTTGGGAGGGGTAGGGTTGGGAGGGGTACCAAGGAACCTGGTGTCAGGGGAACTGAGTCTCCCTGCCTTGCTGCTCTCCATCCAGCCAGCCCTGGAGCCTGAGAGCTGATGCAGCAGGAGCAGAAGGCAAGGAGGTTGCTCAGGGGGAGTCACTGCCCAGCAGGAGAAGGGACTGGGCTCCCTACTCTCCACCTTATCCAGTGGCCTCAGAACCATTCAGGAATTCGCTGTCAGTTCTGAAATAAGCTGCAACTCCCCCCGGCCCCCCCAAGAAAGCAGCTTGTGAACAATTTTCTTTATCTATTTAGTGCCCTGCATCTTTGCCATCTTCCAATAACATCCCCACCTTTTCCCAAGTTCCTTAGGTGAACATCTGAGTTCCAACTGCCCTGGGGCTCCCTCTTTCCCCCTGTCTATGACCATGTATTTCTTTCTGTCCCTCCTTCACTTCCTGTGTGGTCCTGTATGTCCTGGTACCTAGTTTTGGCCAATTTCATGCGTGTACAAAACACTATTGTTTTGTATGAAATGAATGGGGACGTTATTCTGGAACATGTGTTGCTTTTGCCTGGGGCACACGGCCAGGAGTAGAGTATGTATTTGACCACAGCCCCTGGCCCTATTGTGAATATCTCCACTTCTACCTTTGAGAACCAAACCCTGGGGATGGGGTCCCTGAAACCTGTGGCATCTTATCCAGATCTCTGTCCTTCAGAGAAGCAGTGCACAGTCTTGATGCAGGTGGTCCTGCCCAGGAGTCCTTTGGTCCTGAAACCACTGACAGGTCCATGAGCTGTGAGGAAACACAGAGATGAAAAGCACTGCAGAGAGTTAAAGCTCTTAACTGAAGTCTTCATCTAACAGCTGGGACTACAGATATGCAGGCCTGAACCTTTGGATTTTAATCCCACTTGGGTGATTATTAGGTCTTAAAGATAACCCATTTATCTTTTCCACAAATTCTGATACTTCTTTTATTGGACAGCCTAGGGGATCCCCAGGGGGATGGCAGCTCCTATGCTTGTTTTGATGGTGGTGTATTCATTGCATGTAGCTACATCCCTTGGCTATTTGATCACCCTTTAGGAAAGAAGGACCTAGAAGAAGGAATATGTGTGTGGTTACCATAAATAATAGCAAAGTAGACAAATGTCTCTTTAACATCAAGTAAGGCAAGAAACTCTCAAAGCACATTCTGTTTGTTGACTTTGAAAATGTATGTGCATAGAAATGGAAGGTGAAGACTTCCAGTTTCATTGGCACCCATTTCCAGTTTTCCTGCTGGGGAGGAAGGAGCTATTACCTCTTATTTCATGCTTGAAGACTCTGAAGCATAGAGGTTGAGTAAGTTGCTTACCATCACACAGCTTGTAAGTGGTGGAGTGGGATCTCAAACCAGGAAGTCTGGTTCTGGGGTCTATGTTTCTTGTGTATGTAACTGTTGTGCTTGTCATGGAATTGGTTGCCTGGAATTGTGCCAGGGGCCTAGCCCAGGATGAGACCCCTTATCATGATGGGGAGGTTCTTTCTCCCTCAGATTCCCACAACCAATAAATAAACTGATGGTGTGACTGTTAGAGCACAAGCTTTGCTCAGTGACCAAAGAATGGAAAAGTGGAGACTTAGTTTGCAAGTCAACCTCTCAGTCCAACTAGGTATATAGGAGGGTTGAAGTAAAAAGACGGGAATCAGGTTAAGAGAGGGAGGAATATTCATGGCTTACCCAATAATGCAGTGTGATTTGGACCTGAAATTAAGGTAGCACTCCTTTTTAGTCCTTGTATGAGCTCTTTGCTTTGTTATCATAGCCATTGTCAACTTTAGTGGTCCTGGTTGGTGTGTAATTTATCATGCTTATATATTACAGTGGATGCATAATGAGGCTCTGTGTCTACTAGATGTTTGAGCTTCTGCCATTTGGGTCCTACCTAGTTCTAATCAGTTCTTGTTTTTTTCTTTCCTTTTGTGATTGAGCCTGAAACTCAGATAAGAGCAGTTGGTTTCCATTCGAGGGAGGGACAGGGATATATTTCTGGGTTATCAGCCTTTCCTTTTTACTGCTCCTTATTACTGAAGGACTCTGAAGGGGCAAAGGTTCATCTTCTGATCTTGCTACCTGCTAAGCATAGGCATTGTCACATACTGAGTTCAGTTCAGTTCAGTTGCTCAAAGTGTCTGACTCTATGCAATCCCATGTACTGCAGCACGCCAGGTTTCCTTGTCCATTGTGAACTCCTGGAGCTTGCTCAAACTCATGTCCATTGAGATGGTGATGCTGTTCAAATATCTCATCCTCTGTCATCCCCTTCTCCTCCCGCCTTAAATCTTTCCCAGCATCAGGGTCTTATCCAATGACTCAGTTCTTCGCATCAGGTGGCCAAAGAATTTGTCCTTCCAATGAAAATCCAGGAAAGATTTTGTTTAGGATTGACTGGATGGATCTCCTTGCACTCCACGAGTCTTCTCCAAAACATAGTTCAAAATCATCAACTCTTCGGTGCTCAGTTTTCTTTATAGTCCAAACCTCACATCCATTCATGACTACTGGAAAAGCCATAGCTTTGACTATACAGATCTTTGTCAGCAGAGTAATGTCTCTGCTTTTTAATATGCTGTCTAGGATGGCCATAACTTTTCTTCCAAGGATCAAGCGTCTTTTAATTCATGGCTGCAGTCACCATCTGCAGTCATTTTGAAGCCTCCAAAATAAAGTCTGTCACTGTTTCCATGTTTCCCCATCTATTTGCCATGAAAAGGAGTATGTCAAGGCTGTATATTGTCACCCTACTTATTTAACTTATATGCAGAGTACATCATGAGAAACGCTGGACTGGAAGAAACACAAGCTGGAATCAAGATTGCCAGGAGAAATATCAATAACCTCAGATATGCAGATGACACCACCCTTATAGCAGAAAGTGAAGAGGAACTAAAAAGCCTCTTGATGAAAGTGAAAGTGGAGAGTGAAAAAGTTGGCTTAAAGCTCAACATTCAGAAAACGAAGATCATGGCATCCGGTCCCATCACTTCATGGGAAATAGATGGGGAAACAGTGGAAACAGTGTCAGACTTTATTTTTCTGGGCTCCAAAATCACTGCAGATGGTGACTGCAGCCATGAAATTAAAAGACGCTTACTCCTTGGAAGGAAAGTTATGTTCAACCTAGATAGCATATTCAAAAGCAGAGACATCACTTTGCAAACAAAGGTCCATCTAGTCAAGGCTATGTATAGTTTTTCCTATGGTCATGTATGGATGTGAGAGTTGGACTGTGAAGAAGGCTGAGCACCGAAGAACTGATGTGTTTGAACTGTGGTGTTGGAGAAGACTCTTGAGAGTCCCTTGGCCTGCAAGGAGATCCAACCAGTCCATTCTGAAGGAGATCAGCCCTGGGATTTCTTTGGAAGGAATGATGCTAAAGCTGAAACTCCAGTACTTTGGCCACTTCATGTGAAGAGTTGACTCATTGGAAAATACTCTGATGCTGGGAGGGATTGGGGGCAGGAGGAGAAGGGGACGACAGAGGATGAGATGGCTAGATGGCATAACTGACTCGATGGACGTGAGTCTGAGTGAACTCTGGGAGTTGGTGATGGACAGGGAGGCCTGGCGTGCTGTGATTCATGGGGTCGCAAAGAGTCGAACATGACTGAGCAACTGAACTGAACTGAACTGTTCGGACCAGATGCATGATCTTCATCTTTTGAATGTTAAGTTTTATGCCAGCTTTTTTCACTCTCCTCTTTCACCATCATTGAGAGGCTCTTTAGCTTTTCTTTTCTTTCTGCCATCCGTTCAGTCAGTCAGTTCAGTTGCTCAGTCGTGTCCAACTCTTTGCGACACCATGAACCGCAGCACACCAGGCTGCCCTGTCCATCACCAACTCCCGGAGTTTATCCCAAACTCATGTCCATTGAGTTGGTAATGCCATCTAACCATTTCATCCTCTGTCATCCCCTTCTCCTCCTGCCTTTAATCTTTACCAACATCAGGGTCTTTTCAGATGAGTCAGCTCTTTGTATCAGGTGACCAAAATATTGGAGTTTCAGCTTCAACATCAGTCCTTCCAATGAACACCCAGGACTGATTTCCTTTAAGATGGACCTGTTGGATCTTCTTACAGTCCAAGGGACTCTCAAGAGTCTTCTCCAACACCACAGTTCAAAAACACCAGTTCTTCTGCACTCAGCTTTCTTTATAGTCCAACTATCCCATCCATACATAACTACTGGAAAAACCATAGCCTTGACTAGATCAACCTTTGTTGACAAAGTAATGTCTCTGCTTTTTAATATGCTGTCTAGGTTGGTCATAACTTTGTGGCAGCAATTACCATCTGAAGTGATTTTGGAGCCAAAAAAAGTAAAGTCAGCCACTGTTTCCACTGTTTCCCCATCTATTTGTCATGAAGTGATGGGACCGGATGCCATGATCTTCGTTTTCTGAATGTTGAGCTTTAAGCCAACTCTTTCACTCTCCTCTTTCACTTTAATCAAGACACTTTTTAGTTCTTCTTCACCTTCTGCCACAAGGGTGGTGTCATCTGCATATCTGAGGTTATTGAAATTTCTCCTGGCAATCTTGATTCTAGTTTGTGCTTCATCCAGCCCAGGCTTTCTCATGATGTACTCTGCATATAAGTTAAATAAGCAGGATGACAACATACAGCCTTGACGTACTCCTTTTCCTATTTGGAACCAGTCTGTTCCATGTCCAGTTCTAACTGTTGCTTCCTGAACTGCATACAGGTTTCTCAAGAGGCAGGTTAGGTGATCTGGTAGTCCCATCTCTTGAAGAATTTTCCACAATTTATTGTGATTCACACAGTCAAAGGCTTTGGCATGGTCAATAAAGCAGAAATAGATGTTTTTTTCTGGAATTCTACAAACTTGCCATACTCCTCTCTCCAATCTCTTTTTCCGTGTCCAGTTTTAACTGTTGCTTCCTGACCTGCATACAGATTTCTCAGGAGGCAGGTCAAGTTGTCTGGTATTCCTGTCTCTTGAGGAATTTTCCACAGTTTGTTGTGATCCACACAGTCAAAGACTTAGCAATAGTCAATAAATCAGAAGTACATGTTCTTTGTAATTCTCTGGCTTTTTCTGTGATCCAACAGATGTTGGTAATTTGATTCTGGTTCCTCTGCCTTTTCTAAATCCAGCTTTAACATCTGGAAGTTCATGGTTCATGTACTATTGGATAATTTTGAGTATTACTTTGCTAGCGTGTGAGATGAATGCAATTGTGTGGTACTTTGAACATTCTTTGAAATTGCCTTTCTTTCGGATTAATGAAAACTGAACTTTTCCAGTCCTGTGGCCACTGCTCAGTTTTCCAAATTTGCTGGCATATTGAATGTAGCAATTTAAAAGCATCATCTTTTAGGATTTGAAATACCTCAGCTAGAATTCCATCAACTCCACTACCTTTGTTCGTAGTGATGCTTCCCAAGGGCTTATTTGCCTTCATGTTCCAGGATGTCTGGCTGTTGTCCAGTGATTATACCACCGTTGTTATCTGTGTCATGAAGACCTTTTTTGTATAGTTCTTCTGTGTATTCTTGCCACCTCTTCTTAGTATCTTCTGCTTCTGTTACATTCATAACATTTCTGTCCTTTATTGTGTCCATCTTTGCATGAAATTTTCCCTTGGTTTCACTAATTTTCTTGAAGAGATCTCTAGTCTTTCCCATTCTAATATTTTCCTCATTTCTTTGCCCTGATCACTAGGAAGGCTTTCGTATCTCTCCTTGCTATTCTTTGCAAGTCTGCATTCAGATGGGTATATCTTTGCTTTTCTCCTTTGCCTTTCTCTTGTCTTCTTTTCTCAGCTATTTGTAAGGCCTCCTCAGACAACCATTTTGCCTTTTTGCATTCTTTTTCTTGGGGATGGTCTTGATCACTGCCTCCTGTACAATGTCACTTATCTCTGTCCATAGACCTTCAGGCACTCTGCTATCAGATATAATCCCTTGAATCTATTGTCACTTCCACTCTATAATCATAAGGTATTTGATTTAGGTCATATCTGAATGGTCTAGTGGCTTTCCTTACTTTTTTCAATTTAAGACTGAATTTTTCACTAAGGAGTTCATGATCTGAACAGTCAGCTCCTGGTCTTGTTTTTGCTGACTGTATAGAGTGTCTCCATCTTCAGCTGCAAAGAATATAATCAATCTGATTTTGGTATTGACTATCTGATGATGTTCATGTGTAGTCTTTTCTTGTTTTGTTGGAAGAGGGTGTTTGCTATGACCAGTACATTCTCTTGGCAAAAATTTGTTTGCCTTTGCCCTGCTTCATTTTGTATTCCAAGGTCAAATTTGCCTGTTATTCCAGGTATCTCTTGACTTCCTACTTTTGCATTTCAGTCCCCATGATGAAAAGGATATCTTTTTGGGGGTGTTAGTTCTAGAAGGTCTTGTAGGTCTTCATAGAACCATTCAACTTGAGCTTCTTTGGCATTACTGGTTGGGGCATAGACTTGGATTACCATGATATTGAATAGTTTGCCTTGGAAACGAACAGAGAGCATTTTGTCATTTTTGAGATTGCACCCAAGTACTGCATTTTGGACTCTTTTGTTGACTATGATGGCTACTCCATTTCTTCTAAGGGATTCTTGCCCACAGTGGTAGATATAATGGTCATCTGAGTTAAATTCACCCATTTCACCCCATTTTAGTTCACTGATTCCTAAAATATCGATGTTGACTCTTGGCATCGCCTGCTTGACCACTTCCAATTTACCTTGATTCACGGACGTAACATTCCATGTTCCTATGCAATATTGTTCTTACAGCATCGAACTTTATTTCCATCACCAGTCACATCCACAACTGGGTGTTGTTTTTGCTTTGGGTTAGAGGAGTGGATTTCTCCTGATTCCACCAAAATGAATCTGACTGTCACCAGGCTAGAGTCCCAATTGCTCATAGCCTTGGGTAAAGACCATCTGCCACTTGGTTGTCTCAGTTCTCTAAGAGATAAAACTAATGAGACAATTGAAGAATCATGGGCCGAAGAGCCAGAAAAGGAGAATAAATGTAAGGGGTTCTAAGAATGGCCTTAGAAGCCCAGGGAAGCTGGGGAACCTTCTTTTGTTCCTGTCACAATTTGTTCAGCCAGGCCCTTCTGTTTTGAGTATTTGGCCAAGTGACCTTTTCTCTATTAAAGAAGAATTTTTATTGGAGTATAGTTGATTTACAGTGTTGTGTTAGTTTTAGGAGTACAGCAAAGTAAATCAATAGACATATATCCACTATTTTTAAAAGGTTCTTTTCTTTAAAAAAAGATAAAAGCTATTACAGAGTATTAAGTAGAGTTCCCTCTGCTACACAGTAGGTTCTTATCAGTTATGTCTTTTATATATAGTTCCCTGGTGACTCAGACTGTAAAGAATCCGCCTGCAGTGCAGGAGACCTGGCTTAGATCCCTGGGTTGGGAAGACCCACTGAGGAGAGCATGGCAACCCACTCAGGTATTCTTGCCTGGAGAATTCCCATGGGCAGAGAAGCCTGGCAGGCTGCAGTTCATGGGGTTGCAAAGAGTTGGATACGTATATAGTAGTTTATGTATGTCAATCCGAGTCTCTCAATTTGTCCCTTCCTCCCTCCCTCGCTGGTAACCATAAGTTCATTTTCTATATCTGTAACTCTGTTTCTCTTTGGTAGATAAGTTCATTTATACTGCTTTTTAAGATTCCGTGTATAAGTGATACCGTATGATATTTGTCTTTGTCTGTAGGCAGTTTTCTCTGGCAATTGGGATGTGCTCTTTTCTATCTAACCACAAGTGTTAACATAAAAACAACAGGAAATGGTTGGGGGACAAATTCCCCCTTGATCAGCCAGCAGGTAGTCAAGAGCTTTGCAGTGGTCAAGTGTCATGTGGGCCAGAGGGTCTAGTGAAGATTTTGTCATTCTAAGGTTAGAACTGGGTTCTCTACTTACCTAGGCCAGTCTCTGACTTTTTTAATTTCTTTTTTTTATACTTAGGTTATTATAAATTCTTTCTCATGCTAGGCTCACCAGGGATCCTACAAGAGTGACAACTGCTATTACCAGTCCAGCTCCCCTCCTGACTAGATGAATGGCCCCCTTTGATTCACAGGTTGTGCGAGTGTAATTAAAATCTGAATGTAACCTTGATCTGGGTGTGAACCACATATAGCCCAGTGTCCCCTGGTAGTTTTCTTGGAGACGGTTGATGGCCCAACATGGGTGGCCCTTGCTACAAGGTCCTCAAGGAACAAACATCCCTCAGGGGCACACACACGGTCTTTGAATTTTATTGAGTCTTGTTTAGGCTCATGGTGGTGCCCTTCCATCCAGGGTACTTGCTCATGGCCAGGCCCCTCCATGTTTGATATGATCCTATCCCCAGAGCCCTTAAGCATGGTAATTATCTAGAGTCGGCCATGCCTGTAGGTGGAGGGCTCATAGTAAATGGTTGGTTGGACCCCCAGAAAACAGGGATTTGACTAACACATATGTCTTTGCAGCGGTGTGGTGGCAGTGGGGGCAACCTTGATGTCCCTGGGCAGAAACCTGGGCATGGTGGAATTAAACCGTAGTTTGGTGATATTGTCAGCTAAAGTTCCCTGAAAGTCTGGTGAGCAATATTTATTCCCCAACTGAGGCTGATGGTGACAGATCCAACAATCAGTAAAATTCCAGCCCTTTTGGATGTTTGAATGTTACTTTTAAAAATAAATGAATTTTCCTGAGAGTGATACCGAGGAGGACCATAAGAAGAATCAATCGCATTTTAGTTGGGAAGCTATTACTTATCTTGAGGTTGTCTTCAGAAGGTTGGGTTCAGAAAGAGGCTCACATGAGTGTTCTGGCTGAGGGGAGTCTGACAGGACTGTAAGTAGTTCCGGGTCCAGAGCCTGTTAGACTCAGGGTGTTGTGTCCATAAGATAACTCCCTGTAAAAACTTCTCTGTGTTGACAACTGATCTAAGGAGACCTTGAGACCTCAAGTTTGCAACTTCTTTGAATATTACTGGTGCTAAGACACTTCAGTCATGTCCGACTGTGACCCCATGGACTGGAGCCCACCATGCTCCCCTGTCCATGGGATTTTCTAGGTTTGAACACTGAAGTGGGTCGCCATTTCCTTCTCCAGGGAATCTTCCCAACCTGGGGATCGAATCAGCATCTCTTACATCTCCTGCTTTAGCAGACGGATTCTTTACCACTAGCGCATGTAGGGGAGAAGGCAATGGCAACCCACTCCAGTACTCTTGCCTGGAAAAGCCCATGGATGGAGGGGCCTGGTGGGCTGCAGTCCATGAGGTCGCTAGGAGTCGGACATGACTGAGCGACTTCACTTTCACTTTTCACTTTCATGCATTGGAGAAGGAAATGGCAACCCACTCCAGTGTTCTTGCCTGGAGAATCCCAGGGACAGGGGGAGCCTGGTGGGCTGCCTTCTATGGGGTCACACAGAGTCGGACACGACTGAAGCGACTTAGCAGCAGCAGCAGCAGCGCATGTAGGTATCCTTCAATCTGATACATTTCAGAAGATTTAAGTCCTCAGGAATACAGGAACATATCTGCAGCCTTACCCACAATGGCCATTCAGCTCTATTCTGCATGCCTGACCCACTGTTACTTTATTTGATTTCTAAACATTTTTTTTCTTGATAATTAAAGCAGATGTACAATGTATATTCAGTAGGCCACAAAAAGGCTGCTTTAATTATGTAATATATAAGCCAGCATGACTTTCCTATACCTAGAATGTATGTGTGTTTGTAAGCATATATCTAATTTTCCCCATATCTTTATATATTTAAAATGTATACTTTTTTTTAACAATGTCCATGAATGTAGGTTTCTAATTAGAGATGTGTAATTTGGATATATTTCACTCTCCTTTTAATTTTTAACAGGTGGCTAAACCCCTTGCTTAAAATTGGTCACAAACGGAAATTAGAACCAGATGACATGTACTCGGTGCTTCCAGAAGATCGCTCCCAGCACCTCGGAGAAGAGCTGCAAGGGTGAGCACAGACATCAGGGAGAAGGGGAGAAAGAGTGAGAATTTCCACGTGGGGCTAAAGGTTTGAGGGAGGCTTTGCCTTCCTCTGGGTTCTTCTGAGACTCCTCTCCTGACACTGCATGCTCAGCCACTCAGTTGACCCTGGGCTTAGCCCACTTTGGAGGCCTGCGTTCCCTGTGCATCTGTGGGCATGGAGGGAGCCCACAGCCACGGCCCTGGAGGCCGAGCTCTATCCCCGTAGGTGGGGTCCCTGGAGGAGGGAGTCTGCCCACCTGAGCTGCTTGTGACCTGTGAATCCAGCAAATCTTGGCAGGAACTTGTTTCCAGAATCTGGAACTTTTGCCTCAAGGCCTGTTTCTCTGGTGCTTCAGAGTCTGCACTGCTTATCTTTTAGGAGCCCTCTGAGCAGTTAGCCAGCATCTATGGGGCAGCCATAGGGTGCCTTGTAGTGAAGGCTTATCTTCCCCTCTGTCCCTCTCCCATTTTCCCTTTGGTGGACACGCTGTTCTTTACTGTGCTTTGTTTTGTATCACAGGTACTGGGATCAAGAAGTGAAGAGAGCCCAGAAGGATGCACAGGAGCCTTCCTTAATGAAAGCAGTCATAAAGTGTTACTGGAAATCCTATTTAATTTGGGGAATGTTTACATTTCTGGAGGTAAAAGATTTTCATACTGTGCACTGCTTTTTGGTGTATGTGTCTCTGTACTGAGGTGGAAGGGACCAGTGGGGAGAGCCAGTGGTCTAAGGTCTGAGGATAAACACTCATGGAAACATGATAGAGCTCAGAGGTTGTATTCATCTTTAGAATGGCGAGAACTGGACTCCAGGGGTTACTGTTCTTTTAACTGGTTAAAGAGTGTTGTGGAAGATGGCCTTGAAATAAAAGACATTTTATATTATGGTAGAAAGTTCCTGGTGTTCAGTATAAAGGCTGACTGATCTTTGACCAAAAGAAGATTCCAACAGCCTCAGGCAATATGTGCCCTGTGATTTAGAGGAAGGTAATTTGGACCTGAGCCCAGAATAAAGTACCTTTTATGGCACTTTGTTATAGTTTAACAAGGTAAAAATTATTACCTTGACCAGGTCACATCTGATAAATGCTTTTCTAAGAAGATATCATCGCCTTTCCTCTTCCAGGGGAACAGAACCCAGCATCTGGACCATAGCTGCCCAGAACTTCTAAGAGCACACCTTTCCCCAGGCTGCCCCTTCCCCGTGGGCTGGAACTGTGAGCAAAGCCCCCGTGGGGAGGAGCTCCAGCTTCACCGTGAATTCTGTGCACCCTCCACGCTGCTTTCTTTCCCTGGTTGTGGGAGCAGATTCCTGGTTGAAGGGGGATCCTGGTATCCTGGCATTGGCAGAGGGTGTAGGAGGGAATGTGCAGGGCAAACCAGAGGCAGAAAGCTGTGAGGTCAGTGACCCCTGTGACCCTGAAGATCCTGGGTCAAGATCCCCCAGAGGACAATCCACCTGGGGACACAGTGCCGTCAGCCCCCCTGTTCTGGCTGAGCCTGCTGGGGGTCTGCTGCAGACCCCCCTGGGGGCTCGTGTTCTCCATGGTCCCTTAGTGCTGCCTTAGGGACACGGGCGGCGTGTGAGTGTGTGAGAGCAGGACGGGTGGAAGATGCAGGTGCTGTGAAAGGGATGGAGGAGGTGGAGAAGGTGTGAGCTGTCCTCAGTCCATTGTGTTGGGGGTGTGGTGGGTGGGCCAGGTGGTTTACAGGTGGGAGGCATGGCTCTTGTTTAAAGGCTGCGCTGGACTGAAGGGCACTGTGGGCAGTGGGCAGCTGGGCAGCTGGGCAGGTGAAGTCCACCCCACACAACTGGAGAGACCAGAGAATCCGTCAGCTCCCAGGTGACTGGATGGCCCTGGGGGATGGAGTTCTCACTGATTTCAGAAGAGGATTGGCCATTGTGCCAGAGGGTGGGACAGGTATGTGGGGCAGGGTGCCGCCTTTGAGAGGGCACTGACCACCTAGCTACTGCAGTGCCCTGTGAAGGACAGGAGTGGGAGAGGGAGCAGGAGCCCGTCAGGCTGCCCCAGCCCTTCTTTGTCCCGTGTGCAGCTGTCCCAGTCATGGAATTTCCGCATAGTCACAGTAAGTCTGTTTGAAATACACAGGTGGCAAGCTGGTGTGGCCTGTTTGTGCAGGATTTCCTGACCTCAGACAGCAGAGCTCTCATGAATTCTTATCAGGAAACCCTGGGGCCTCAGTGTCTGCCTGTGGCTCATGCCAGGTGCCTGGTTGGATGAGTGGCCTCAGGGTTTAATGCTGGATCATATCCTGGAGCAGGTCTCTTTCTGCTGTCCCTGGTTCTCTAGTTTCTCTTTGGTACAAGATGCAAAAGAGTCTTAAAGTCAGGTGGGTTCAAAGCAGAGCCCATGTGGCTGGGTTTGAACTGAGCTACTGGTTTTTCTTGCTGTTCTGGGCTGTTAGCCCCTTGAGTGGGGTCACTAAGCCTTGGATGGATCCCATTCTAATATGAGTTCTGGATCTTGGCTGTGGCAGCTCATGGGAGAAACAGACATAGAGAGAGAGGCCACAGGATCTGGGGTTCTTCCTGAGATGGAATCCTCCCCACTGTGGTGCTGGGAGTGTTGATTTCAAAGTTGTCCAGCCCCATTAATACTTCCTGCTGGGGTCCAGGAAGGCCAGGCCTGGGGCTGCATAACGTGCAACTGGTAGAGCCCTGGGCCCTTTCAGGAGGTTGGTCTCTGGGTGGTCATGGCGGAGAAGTGGGGAGTTTAAATTTAGGGGCTCATCTGTGTGGCAGTACTGCTAGTACTAGTAGCAGTGCTAGTTAGTTAAATAATTGATTTTATGAAGCAATTTCCTGTGTTGTGATCAATCTATACTGCTTGTTATTCTTTATATTTTAGATGGTGGAAGATCTAAACTCAGCCCAGGATTTTCTAAAACACAAACATGTTTCCTTTTTGATCTCCGGCCCTCTTTTAATCCCTCAGGTGCACAGAATGCCCTGTGGATCATCCATGATCCCAAGAAGTGCGGTCTTTCCACCCACAGCATGAGCAGGGCCTCCCAGGTACTCCTGGCAGCCCCAGTGGGAGAAAGCAGGGTGATGCCAGTCCAGAGTGAGGCTTTTAGGGTTTTAGGATTTTGAGATATGAAAACCTCTGTCCTATGAGAAGGGCTTCCCTTGTGGCTCAGCTGGTAAGGAATCTGCCTGAAATGAGGGAGACCTGGGTTTGATCCCGGGGTTGGGAACATCCCCTGGACAAGGGAAAGGCTACCCACTCCAGTTTTCTGGCCTGGAGAATTCCATGGGCTGTCCTTTGAGAACTGAGGAGTATCTCTACCTCTCAGAGAAACAAGTACCAGGCTGTGGAGCACTTGCCGGTCACCCCTAATTAGAACAGAACAGCCGGAGCGCTCCCAGCACCCCTGGCCCCTGTGTGCACCTCCACGGGTACTGTGGGTGGGGAGGACAGGTCCCCACCTGCCCGGGGCCCTCAGGGTGGAGAGGAGGAGCCTGAAGCCTCTGCCTGGGCCTGAGTCACAGAGACCACCTCCCCAGGTCATCAGTGCTTCTCTCTGAAAGGTGAGGTCTCCATTGCTGCTGTGTAAGTGGGGTGACCTCAGAGAGCCAGAGTGGGTTCACCCAGTCCCTTCCCCTGAGAGGGGAGGTGTTGCCGGGAGTTGTGTCCTTTTCCCAGGACTCTTAGAAGTGGCCCAGCCTTGTCTGGTCACTTGGCCTTTGTTTGAAGCCACTTTTGCTGATGGTCTCTGGTCCAGGTGGAGGCTGTGGGAAGCATGTGTGTGTGTAAATGTTCACTTTGGAGCTCAGCTAATGGGCAGGAAGTAAACAGAATCCTCTGCATCCCACAGTGGGCTTTGTGCCTCGACTCACGGCTGGTTCCCAAGAGCTGAGTGATCTTTGCATTTATTTCCCAATCCTTTCTTCCATATGTCCCTCACTTTGCTCAACCCAGGAGTCTGGGGAGTGTCTGTTGGTGGCAAAGACACTGTGGGCTGACAGCAACCACTGAGGACCACACAGCAAGGGAGAGAAGGAGGGGGCCTTGAGCCAAGCAGAAAGAGACCTGCCGAGCAGACCTGCTGTGTGCGCCCTGCTGGTTCCTAAGAGCATAACATTAGCCATTAGCCATTCAGTTCAGTTCAGTTCAGTCGCTCAGTCGTGTCCAATTCTTTGCGACCCCATGAATCGCAGCATGCCAGGCCTCCCCGTCCATCACCAACTCCCAGAATTTTAGGTGTTAGTAATATCCACAGTGATGACCTTGAGTTATAAATTAGGGTTTTATATCCACCTTCTTTTCTTTTTCTAAGCATATGTAAATTTTTAATGTAAAATTAAAATAATTTTTTAAAATTGAAGTATGATTGGCTTACAATGTTATATTAGTTTCTGGTATACATCATTAGTGATTTAATATTTTATACAGTACATGATAAGTGTAGTTACCAACTGTCACCATGCAAAATTATTCCAATATTATTGAATATATTTCCTATGTTATATAATTCCATGATTTACTTATTTTTAAAAGTTTATATATTTATTTTTTGTCCCCAGTCCCCTTTTACTTATTTTATAATTTGGAGTTTGTACCTCTTAAGTTCCCTCACCTATTTCACTTGTTTCCTCCACCCCCTTCAATCCATTTTCTTTATGTAGTCAGGGAAGTAGGAGACTCTTTTTGAAAGACTGCATTCATAATGGTTAAAAATTGCAGCAATCTGGGTAGAAGTGAAACTTTATAGTCTAGAAAATTTGGTTTTACACATGACTTTTCTCAAGAGTTCTTGTTCCACTGTGGTCTCCTGTGAGGAACAATGAGTTTTCCAAGCCTTTGTGAATCCAGCCTCTGCCATTAAGAATAAATCTCTTACCAGGACTTCTAATACTAAAAGTGATGAAAAACCCTTGTTTTTATGGTGGTTTTAGAGCACTCTGAGCTGTTGTAACTCATTTAGTTGTCCCAGGAGTCCTCTGAGGGAGGCAAGGCAGGTATTTTCACAGATAAAGACCTGGGGGCCGAAGAGGGCACACGGTGGGCTTCGGGTCCTGTGACTGGCAGGTGGCTGACCTGGTCTCTGAGGCACTGTGCTCTGACTGCTAGACCCATGTTCTCTGCGTTCTGTCCTCTCCTCCCACAGTCCTCCACTGAGGCTCAGAGCCAAGAGGAGCTGCTTTTCTAGAAACAACTCTGGCCCCTCTGTCACCTGATTTCTATAGTGTTTTTTTTTTTTCCTTTTTAATTTCCTGTAGATTTTTAAGAACATTTCAAAAATACAAAAATAGAATAGAATGAAAGGGTAACACAACGTGTCACTCCAGAATAGGGCATTCTGGCAGAAAAATTGTTGTGAGTTGGTTGTGTTTTTCAGAAATAGACACAGGAGAAACTCTGAAGACAGAGTAGAAGTTATTCTTCTGAGGGACATTTACACAGATAAAGGAAATCTCCATTTGTAAAGGTGTCTCCCTCTCTGTACCAGAAAAAGAAGGATGGCTCTAAATCACAGCAGAATCCTGTTGAAGGACAGTCTTCAAGAAGGATGAAATCTGTATAACACACCCAACCCTGCTGTAGTTTAAGCTGCTTCTCCTGCTAACCTCTCATTGGCGCTCCATCACCTTTTCTTTTGTCTTTAGGGGGAGATGGCATTTAAAGTGGTGGCTTGGGCCATCTCAGGGAGTTACTCAGTTCTTCTTGATATTTCGCATGTATATCAGAAATATACATGTTAATAAACTTCTGTTTGATTTTCTCTTGATATTCTGTCATTTATTACAGGGATCCTCAGCTAAGAACTCAGAAGGATAAAGGGAAATAAGCCCCTATGTCACCCTAAGTCAGCTTCAATAATTGCCATAATGAGCAGTCTTGATTCATCTGAAACTCACCCTCACTTCCCAAGATTCTTTTAAAGAAGTTCCAAGACATCAAATCATTTTTATCCATAAATATTTTAGTATGTATCTTTAAAAGATGTGGAATCTCCCCCCACTAAACATATTTACATTAAACATTATTTTTATAGACTTCCCTTGTGTCTCAGACGGTAAAGCATCTGCCTACAATGTGTGAGGCCCAGGTTCAATCCCTGGGTTGGGAAGATTTCCTGGAGAAGAAAATAGCAACTCACTCCGGTATTCTTGCCTGGAAAATCCCATGGTTGGAGGAAGATGGTAGGCTACAGTCCATGGGGTCACAAAGAGTTGGACATGACTGAGCGCCTTCACTTTCACTTTATTGTTTTATGCATAAATATTAACTTTAATATCATTAGTATCTAGCCAGTGCTCACAGTTGTCTTTTTTCCCCTCTTCTGTTGGAAGCAGTATTAAATAAGGTACACTTGGCTGACACAGGTTATTCAGATTGCCTTTCTGTTCCCCTCCACCCCAAAGCCTCTAGGTTGTTTGACCTGTAGAGATTCCCACAGTCTGGATTTGGCTGATCGCATCTCCCCCTGTCTCAATTAACTTGTTCCCCTGGCACCTTAGGTAGGTGTTTAGGTCTAGAAGTTCGATATAGCTCATTTGGATTTTCTTCACCCCTTTCGTCTATGTAGGAGGTAGGCTTGTATATCCCCCTTATAAGGTATATAACATCTTTTGTGTGTGTGTGTGTGTGTGTATGATGTTGGAGCTATTCATGATCCTTGCTCAAGGTCCATTAATTTATTAAGGGTTGCAAAGTGGGGATGCTCTAAGCTCTTTAGTTAACACTGAACTATAGTGTTTATAGGGAGAGTAGGGAAAATAATTTTTTCCGTTTTTAAAACCTGTTTTCAAAATGGGGAATTGGTTCTCCTCTAGTGAGGAGAGGGACTAGTGAGTTTTCATGGTTGGTTGTTTGGTTTGGTTTTGTGAATGTCAGTTTGAGCTCATGGATTTAAGCATTTCTGATCTGCTTCAGTCCATTTTATTTGTTATGCTTATATCAATCTTGGGCCATCTTTGGGCAGTGGGAGTATATTCAGGTTGGGTCCTAAGTCTTTTGCACACACTCTAGAAGTCTTGGCTATTTTTTTTTTTTAATGTCTTTTTTTGCTTGTTTTGGTTTTTTTGTTTTTGGTGTGACAGGATGTTTCTAGTTCATTTTGTACAGCATTTGCTCAGCCCTGGAATCATCCATTTCTCCAAGCAGCCCTGTCTTCTTTTAGTGTGAAATGGTATTTAAAGACTATAATCTGGATGTTAGAGGGGATATTGCTCTTGCTTATTGTTTCTTGGCTTTTTTTCATTAGACCAAGTTAGAATACATTTTTAAGGTAAACAAATATGTTTATATGGGTGTTTCCAATCCAAATCAGATACAGGACACTAGTTTTTTACTTCATCTTATTTTGCTTACATCTGTATCTCTTTTCTCCCATCATCTATTCTCTTTGTCCCATGTCTAAGCCCAATTCTCAATGATATCAACATAATTATTTATTTGTTTTACCTTATAATGTGACTTCTGAAAACATAAAATTTATCTTTTTGCAGTTATTCTGTCTTCACATGGGTGTATCATGCAGAGAATGTGTTTTCAAATTGTTTTGTTTAAAACCACTTTTGATAGTTCTTTTTTGTATGGCTCTTTGAACCAACAGGATGGGTAGATATATAGGTAGTTTTATTTAAATTTACTCTGAAATTTTAGGAATTGCTTTTCAAAAAATTAGTTCTTTTATAATTATAATTCTGTATAATGCTTTCATGATTCCAAAATCAAGACAAGGCTACTTTTAAAGAAGGCTGATATCCTTGTTAGCTCTATTCTAATTCTCCTTGTCCTTTTAGAGATAACTTTCCAGGCTAATTTTGACTCATCTGTTTATTAATGTTTTTTAAATATGGTTTTATCTGAAATTTTAGTTTTCCTACCATGCAGAATGAAAATTTTCAATTTCAATGCTGTAATCTCTGGACTTGGGTTTATAAAGATTTTTCTGGAAGCATGAAATGTGTCATGGGACTCTGGTTAAAACTCTTTGTGATCATTGTAACTCCTTCATAGCAGGTCTGTAGCCATTCCAGGCTCAGATGCAAAGACAATGCAAGAGTGGAGGTTAGCAGATGCCTACATGGGGTTAGTTTCTGCATCCAGACTCTTCCAGGGAGAGGAATCTTCAGGCTCCACCCTAATCAGTTGAACCTAAACCAGTTTCTGGAGGCTGGACCTCGGGCATCAGAGTGCCCTTATCCCCACCCAGGTGATTCTAAGGTGCAGTCAGGATGAAGACCACTGTGTAAAAGATGAGTGAAGGTTAGGATATCTAGAATGCTGGTGGGTATGATTTCGCAGATTCACTGCTTTTTCTCCTCATCTTTGGATTTTTCTCAACTCTACTTTAGAACTCCCCAGTTCTTTTTTTTTTTTTTTTTTACTTTACAATATTGTATTGATTTTGCCATACATCAACATGTATCTGCCACGGGTGTACACATGTTCCCCATCCTGAACCCTCCTCCCACCTGCCTTCCCATACCATCCATCTGGGTCATCCCAGTGCAGCAGCCCCAAGCTTCCTGTATCCTGCATCGAACCTGGACTGGCGATTCATTTCTTATATGATATTATACATGTTTTAATGCCATTCTCCCAAATCATCCCCCCATCCCTCTCCCACAGAGTCCAAAAGACTGTTCTATACCTCTGTGTCTCTTTTGCTGTCTCACATACAGGGTTGTCATTACCATCTTTCTAAATTCTGTATATATGCGTTAATATACTGTATTGGTGTTTTTCTTTCTGGCTTACTTCACTCTGTATAATAGGCTCCAGTTTTATCCACCTCATTAGAACTCCCCCAGTTCTAAAGATTAACTGCCTATTCAATTTTTCCCTACAAGCTCACTCTTTTCTGCTTATATGTTTCACTCAAGTGTTTTTCTTTGTTAGCTTGCTTCTATTTTTGTGTGTTTATTTCCATGAATGAGATGTGAGGAAATTGGGTGAGAAATGTTTCAAGTACCTTAACTTGGAGGAGGAATTCTATCCACTGCAGAAGTTCTAGTTTCTAACTGAACCCTGCAAGAAGTTATCCTAAGAAGCAAAAGGTGGGACCCAATATCAGGTGCTTTCAGGAGGCTGAATACCAAGGACTCTATCAAGAAATGGCTACCACCAGTTTCCCTCGCAGTCCGGTGGTTAAGACTCCATGTACCCAATGCAGATATGAGGGTTTTTGATCCCTGGACTGGGAACTAAGATTCTGCATGCCACAGGGTGTGGCCAAAATAAAAAGTCTGCCTCAGAGACTCAGACTGTCAGATAATCCTGAATAATGGATGTTGCGGTATTAAATTCAGCTCTTTTAAAGATCCTTTATGATTTCAGAGCTGTGAAGAATTCTTGTGAAAGAATAAGAACTATATTCTCAATTGGTTTGTGGAAAGAATATACATGTGGTATAGATTGATGTCAGAGAGGAAAGGTTTAAGGGACAGTGTTTGACCTTGTTCCTGCTTATCAAGAAAGTTTTAATTCGGTTAGCTTCATGATTGATAATGAATATTTTCTCAGTTGTTTTATTTCTTATTAGTTGATGGTGAGAATCGGGAATGTACAGATGAGAGAATTCCTTGGTGGTGTCTGCCCACACCAGTGTACACGTGGTGGGGGCAGCTCCCAGGAATGGCTGCCACCAGTGTCTGTGTCCCCAGGGTGAGCCACAGCCACTCCTTGCCTCTCTGAGAGACTCTCCAAGGCAAGCAGAGTCTTCTGAAATTCAGTCTACCCTTGGGATTCACACCACCGTTTCATTTGGAGTTAATATTTGGACTAGAGCATTGAGCATATGCAGGAGTTAATCTTCTGGTAGCTGGACAAACTTTTGCCTGGTTTGCCTCAGACAGTTTTACCAAATGTCAGAAATGGAAACACTCACAGATTACAAATGCTGCTGCCAGCTGTCTGGCTCTCCATCTCTAACCTTTCTTTGTGTGTGGAGGGGATGGATTTACTCAGTCTACCTTTCATGGCCTCAGTCACGTCTGCCCTGTGTGTTCTGGAAGCTTTGAAGAATCATATTTAATATGTGTCTTCTTACTCTGTATATGTACTTGGGGTTTTGTTTTCATAATTTTGTGCTATTCATTATTTTGCTTTCTATTTTTTCTTTTTGAGAGAAATTACTGGAAAATTGTTTTTTACTTGCTGCTATTTTTCATATGGAGCATAATATCAATTTTCTGTTTTCCATAGTTGCAACTTATGCCAGAATGGAAATTCCTTGTATGTTATACTTTTCATCACTTCTCTGAATTGCCATGACAGCTCCTTGCTGGAGGCAAAGTTGTGTGTGTGTGCTCAGTCACTCAGTTGTGTCTGACTCTTTGTGACCCCAGGGAATGTAACCCGCCAGGCTTCTCTGTCCATAGGGTTATCCTGGCAAGAATCCTGGAGTGGGTTGCCATTTCCTCCTCCAGAGGATCTTCTCAACTCAGGTATTCAACCTGCATTTCCTGTGACTCCTGTATTGAGATGGATTCCTTACCATTGAGCCACTGGAGAAAGTCCCAAAATAATAAATGACTCTCCCCCCAAATTGCATCAGTAACAGTTCATGTTTGAAGTCCTTTGCTATCTTTTTGAAAGATAAGAAATTTTCTATCCCAATTAAATAATAATCATTATCAAGAATAAAAAGAATTCATAGATGAGTGGAAGATATGAGCCATGAAGTGGCATTATACCTTAATGAGGCTATTTCTCCAACTGTTTTTTGGTTTTGTTTTGTTAATATTGATTTATTTGGCTGTGCCAGGTCTTAGTTTCTACATGTGGGATCTACTTCCCTCACCAGGGATCGAACCAAGTTTCCCTACATTGGGAGTGTGGAGTCTTAGCTAAAGGACCACCAAGGAAGTCCCTCAACTAGGTTATTAAATATTGTTTCTCAGTGAAAAACTCCAGATGTGCTTAGGCAGTAATGACCTGCCTTTATTTACACTCCTGTTTGCTGGATTTATTGAATTTATCCATATTATCTTAGGTGAGTGCTATTACTCTGATTTCTCCTATAATTACAAGGATGTTGGGCTCAAATGGAGAGCTGAGTAACAGGCAACAGTGTTTCCCAAATAGAATCATAAGTTTCAGGAAAGTTTTGGATGGCAGATATTACTGCTGCGCTTCTGGTGGTTTGTGGCTCCAGCACTGGACTGCCCTTGGCAGCACCTGGGCTGGGACTGCCCGTGTGTACAGTTTGATGTTCTTGCTTCTCTGTGTGAGCCTCCACATTTCCATCGCAGGAAACTGTAAACAGTGTGTTTGACAATCCACTGTGTGAAGGACTCTTCCAAGAGCTCTCTGTGCCTCTTGGGATGGATGACAGGACATTGTGGAAATGTATCAGTTATATTTTACTCAGGTCTGATCATCTTACTTACACTTCTTCAACTAAATAGTGTTCCCTTTATCCTCTATCGTGGATGAAAATCTCCATGAGTTCATGGAGGGAGAGGCAGTTGGTGCAGCCTGTTAACGTGTGTGTGTGCATGTCCATTTGTGTAGAACAAGACAGGAATGTTAAGGTTTAATGAGACCCCCATATGAGGGATGGGGACATCTTTTGATAAATATCCTGATCAAGCACTGGTTGGCTGAGCAGAAAATACTTGTTTTTTTTTTTTTTTTTTTGGTGTTTGGTGTTATGGATTCTCCTTCCCTCCTCTTGTGTGTGGGTTCCTTAGCTTCAGACAGACAGAAGAGAGCTATCAAAGCATACTGGTCAGGTAAGCAAAGCTTACCCTGTCTGTGTTAGTAAGGCGGGATTGCCAAAAAAGGAAAAGCCCTGTTCCTGAAAGACTTCCAAACTTTTGACATTTTGTCTTTTGA
This sequence comes from Bos indicus x Bos taurus, assembly GCF_003369695.1. NCBI lineage: Eukaryota > Metazoa > Chordata > Mammalia > Artiodactyla > Bovidae > Bos > Bos indicus x Bos taurus. The sequence goes on from NW_020867070.1 coordinate 673,009, forward strand.
GAAGTCTGTGGAGGAAATGATATTGCGGCCCAAGGCGTTTAGTTTTGGTAACTTGGATTTGTTGAGTGATCTTCCTTGAAGGTGAAGAAGGGGACCTAAGAAGAAGGGGGCCTTCAAGGGGTGACTAGAGAGAGGAAGTAGGTTGTGAGGTGGAGTGGCTGTTTGGCAGGGTGGGTAGGTGTTGCCGTTCCTTTGCCTTTTTCTTTGGGAAAGAAACTTGCTTTCCCTAAGTCTTACTCAGGGTGGAAGCCTCAGTGCACTCTGAGTCAATCAGTGTAGGCCTTGGGAAAGAGAGGATTGGTAACATTTCTTCCAAACCACCAACTTCAGTGGATGGTGGATCAAGAACTATGGAGACATGATTTTTTAGCTTGGCCTCCACCATGTTTAACTTTTTACTCCAAGGAACATTCCAACTTCTAGAGGGTAGAGGCATAGTGAGGCAGTGCTCTCGGGAGCTGAGAGCCTGCAGAGCTGCCAAACCTGGTTTCTTTGTGGTACTCCTGCCAAAGCCAGGTTTCCATTCTCTGGATCTACATGTGGAGTTTGGGGTAGAAAAGGGAGGATGTGTTTGTGCCAGTGTCTCGCTTCATAAGGATTCATGAAGAAGGTGATGAAAGCGTGTCTCCCATATGTGAACCACATTGACTTTCTATTGGGCTGGGACATTGAGAGTATGGGGGACAGGGGCAGGCTGCCAGCAGGCTTGTTCCTGTGGAAGCAGATTTCTTCCTCTTCTTCTGCCACCTTTTTCTTTATTCATCTTAAGGCTCAGTTGGTATTGAGCCTGTTTGTGATATTTGTTGAGCATCCATGGGGTGCTAAGCACAATGTACTAAGGCTTTACTATGTTTGAATGGAAAATTTTGCCTTAAGGTTAAACTGTTGCCTGCTTGTCTTATAGGAGATAATAAATCTGCATACTTTTCTTTTAAATTAGTTACAAATGTAGCATTTTGTCAAAATGTATTTTAAATATGCTAATGATAAAAGTAAATCTTATGTAAAGAAAAACTGACATTTCTAATTAAGACTTTTTTCTTTTCTTTTAGGAAGGCACCAGAGTAGTTCAACCCATATTTTTGGGGAAAATGATTAGTTATGTTGAAAACTATGATCCCAATGATTCTGCCGCTTTGCACGAAGCCTACGGCTACGCGGCAGGGCTGAGCGCCTGCGTGCTCGTGTGGGCCATTCTGCACCACTTGTGCTTCTACCACATGCAGCACGTGGGGATGAGGCTGAGAGTAGCCGTGTGCCATATGATCTACCGCAAGGTGAGTGTCGCTCGGTACCACGGTGTGTTCGTCTCTTGAGGGATCAGGAACATTTGGGGAAAGTTCTCTGTAAATTACAAATTTTCTAACTGGGATTGTTTACACCTTCCTAGAGAAGTTTGCTTTTGCATAAAGTCAAGTTTGTTGTTGAAGCAAACTTTACCAATAAATAATGAAAAGTTTTCTTTTGAGATCGTGTGGGCTGTCCTTGGCAACTTTTAGCCATAGGCTGTCATATAATAACCACTAAATTTGTACTGTAAAATATTAAATTAATATTCAAGAATAAGTATGAAAAGTATCAAGTTGATTTTCAATGTCTTCATGCCCAAAGCCCATAGTGCTGTTTATGGAAATTTTTTGTTGTCATTCATTAATACTTTCAGGTACATCAAATTTGTATTTAAAAGTGAGCTTCAGAGATTGTATCTATAAAACTATATCTAAGAGCAGAGAATGTATTTGATAAAGGGACTGATTCTAATTTTAAAAGACCCATCTAATTATATTCAATATAATTATGTTTGCTAGGGAAAAATATAAAGAGAATTCATGCTACATATAGACTCACTCCTTATATTTTATAGATAATTTTTGTTAATTGTATGAAAGAAAATAGGATATTTGAGATGAAACTTGAAATTTTACATTGTTTTATGAATTCTAAAGAGAATTTGTTGCTCTTCATTTAAATTATTTTAATACAATATTTCCTTTTATTTTTAGTATGCATTGTAGCAGTTTTAATAAGAACTGATTTAATGTGTTTAGTGATTTTGTATTGAGGAATGCCATGAAATTATTCCATAGTTTACCCTTGTCTAAACTAGTATAAAAAGAGTAAGGCTTTCAGGTATCTTTACAAAGGTATTGCCACAGATATATCAGTGTCAAGAGCTGAAGGGCTCTGTATAAACTTGATCCTGGATATGTCTTTGCCTTAGACTGTTTTAAAAAAAATCCTTATTTAACTGTATTGTATCCTTGAAATTTTCAAAGAGAGTAGATCTTAAATGTTCTCACCACACATGTTAAATAGGATAACTATATTAGGTAGTAGATACTTTAAGTGGTTTTACTACAGTAACCATTTCCCAGTGTGTATTTATACCAAAGTATCATGTTGTAACCTTAAACATATGCAGTTTTTATTAATAAATAAACTCCTCATTGAAAGACAAAACCAAGCAGCTTAAATTGAAAATATTGCTTCTTTACCTGGCTGCTGCTTATCTAGAGCTTCTGCTTCTTCAGAATACTTTTTTCAGCAGGAAGTGAGATGTCTTCTCAGTTTTTCCTTGAGCAGAGTCTTGTACTTTTCAGGATTGTGTGAAACTGGGGACCTGGCATCTCACTGTCTTGTCTGACAACAGCATCTGAGCTACTTTCCTTCTGGGTGATGTGGAAATTGCAACTGTGCCTGCAAACTGCAGTCAGAGGTCTTCACTGTCATTTATCATCATCTTTGTTAATCTGTTGCGTCTTTAACCATTTAGGAGATGGATACTCAGATTTCCCCACAAATTGGCTAAATGTTTGTCTTTCCAGATCATACTTAACTCTCATAATGGTTGTGAAATTTTACCTGAACCGTGTTGTGAAAGCTTAAGTTAGGGGTAAGGTGATGGTTTAGTCAAAGCTCACTCTGCTGCACAGGTGAGCCACTGTCTACCTGTGTTTCTTCCTCTTCCCACCACACTTTGGAATCTTGCCTTTGGGAAATGTGATCTGACCTGGCACATTGGCTTATGTGAATGTAAATATCTCCCAAGAAGTTCATTTACTGCCTTGATTTTACCTAAATGTTGGCCCTATATGAAGTCAGGACTTATGGGGATTATAACATAGACATAACTTGAAATTCCAGAAACCTGGAAAAGACAAATTTCCTCATGCACAGCCTTGCATCTAGAGTCCTGCTGGGGTGCAGAAACAAGACACTTCTTTTCAGGTTACAGGTGGGCTGATTCTTTAGGGCACAGCTGGTGCTGCCGAGCAGCTCTGAAAGGCCCCTCTGAACTTCCATGGTTCATGCTCAGGCCCCACCTCCTGATCCCTGATCCTGGGGAGGAATCAGATTGGGCATTAGAAATGGAGTGGCTGCTAAGCCCATAGCCATAGTTTGTTCTGACCATGGATTCCAGGCTGGGGCAGGTCTCCAGGAGGTCTCTAAGGCTGCACATATTCCACTCCTAAAATGGCCCATTCAGCATTTCATGCTCTTTGCAGCTGAATTTTGAATGATTGTGAAGGAGGTATCATATATAAAAATGACTTGCCATTTCCACAGCTTTGGTAAAATTACCTTTGGCTTTTGATCATTGTGGTGGTGGTGGTGGTAAAATACACCCAGTGTAAAGTTGACCATTTTCACTCCTTTTAAGTACAGCATTTAGTGACATTAGGTACACTCACATTGTTGTGTAGCCATCACCATTATTCATCTCTGGAACTTTTTCTTTTTCCCAAACTGAACCTCTGCATCCATTAAACACTAACTCCCCAACCCCTCTCCCCGCACCCAGCACCATTCTACTTCTTATCTCTGTGAATTTGAGTACTTCAGTACTTCATGTAAGTGGAATCATACAGTGTTTGTCATTTTATGTGAGGCTTAAGTTCTGTAGCACGATGTCTTCAAGGTTCATCCATATTGTGGCAGGTGTTAGAATTTAATTCCTTTTTAAGGCTCAATAATCTTCCACTGTAGGCCTATGCAACATTCTGTGTGTTTGCTCATCTGTCAGTGGACAGTTGTTTCCACCTTTTAGCTATTGTGAACATTGCTGCTGTGAATATGAGTGTACAGATTGTCTGTTCAAGGTTGTGTTTTTAGTTTTCTTGAGTGTATCCTTAGTAGTGTAATTGCTGTATTGTATGCTAATGTCATGTTTAATTTTTGAGGAACTTCCGTATTCTCTTCCATTGTGGTTATATCATTTTACCTTCTCACTTGATCATTGTTTTCTTCTTTACTTGAGGAGTAAAGAAAAAGTTTCTTATGAAGTATGACATTTTGTTTGGATCAGTGGCTCTAGTTGGTGGTCTGTTGAAGCAGCTCCTGGTATCTTTTCAGCTTCCTCAGATCTCTAGGGCATTTTTCTTACTAAATAAAGGGATTGAGCAACACAGGTTGTGTATTTTGTAATATCAGCAGACTGGCATCAAGACCACAGTTTCCTCACAGGAACGGTGTTTTGAACATCATACTTGCCCATTTGAGAATGAGGAAACTAAGCCCAAAGTGTTTAAATATTGTTACCCACAGAATGAATGATTGAATCCTAGTCTCTGAATTTCTTTCCTAAGGCAACCTCTCCAGTCTCATCCAATTTGGCTAAAAATTACTTAGTTGACTCCTAAGTCTAAACCTACACCCTTTAACCTTCAGACAGGTGCAAGTTCACTGAAACAGGGGGTGGATTTTGCTTTTACCTCCTGCTCCTCCCTTCGCTGTCCTTGTGATTGGGGCTGCCACCACACTGAGGAGTTAGAAGCTGAACAAGGGTCCCTAGAGCCCTGCTGTCAGGGGTCATCCTGCTCCTGCTGACACCACTCAAGACCCCTGGAACACATGCTCCACTGTGTTATGTTCTAAGATGACTTGGTATCACCTTAGGAATCCGGATCTCTGTCTCCCTCTCTCATTTCAGGCCCTTCGCCTGAGTAGCCCAGCCATGGGGAAGACTACCACAGGCCAGATAGTCAACCTGCTGTCCAACGATGTGAACAGGTTTGACCAGGTGAGCTGCCCCTGAGGGATCCTCTTCCGTTTCCTGTTTTTCTCACTGGGTTCAGCTTATTGGGATGCCAGGTGCCAGGGTTTGGTGTCAGCCAGGGTTCTGTTGAGGATGTAAGACAAAGGTTCTATTTATCCAACTTTCACTTCTCTGTGTGCAAATTCGATGTAATTATATGTATTGTTTCATAAGTGAGAGTTTTGTTTTTCTAATAATAAATGGCAGCAGTGTCTTGCCCAGCTTGGTTAGTGTCCTAAAGGGTCCTCCTGGAGGGGCCCTTCTTGGCACATGGTGTAGGTGTTGCTGAACTGTCTTCCTCCTCCTCTAGGTGATGAAGGCCTGGTAGTCAGGGATTGTTTTTTCCCCTGTACCCTGTTCAGTGCCTGCTGCATAGGGAGCCTTCAAGTGGGTGGTCCCCAGACACAACCTCCTCTCTGCTGTCCCCACACACTCTTTTTCCACTGACCTTAAGCATAGATCACATGACCCAGAACATCATAGCTGTTGGTCAGATCTGTGTTGTAGTAGACACTTCTCTTTCCAGTATTCATTCATAAAACATGAAGTAAGGCCTCTACTCACTTTCAGGGATGAATAAAGCTTAGTTTCTGCCCTGTAGAAGCCACAGTCTATCAGGGAGGTGAATACACAAGTAATTACTGGAGAGAGCAGTAGGTACCATAATACAGGCTTTCCTGGGATGCTGGGGAGCCCAGGGGAGATGGGAGCTAAACTCTGGGATGGAGAGCATTTGGAGAAGCCCTGAGCTCATCTGTGTTGTGGTCAAAATCCACATCTTCCTTCATTGCTGCTGGTCTGATTCTCCTGGGACATCCCTGAAGTCAGCCCTGTGCTACCTGAAACAGTGTCATCTGAGGTGGACACTTGGATTTCTGCTTTAGCAGGTTTAAAACCCAGTGAGGTCATTTCTATTTAGGTTTCTGTTTTTTCCTTCAGAGCATATTGTCTCTATACTCTGTCCTTAATGGCTTTTATATCATCTCAAAGAGAGGCTATGCTAAAGAATGTTCAAACTACTGCACAATTGCACTCATCTCACACGCTAGTAAAGTAATGCTCAAAATTCTCCAAGCCAGGCTTCAGCAATACATGAACTGTGAAATTCCAGATGTTCAAGCTGGTTTTAGAAAAGGCATATGACCAGAGATCAAATTGCCAACATCTGCTGGATCATCAAAAAAGCAAGAGAGTTCCAGAAAAACATCTATTTCTACTCTATTGATCTATGCCTAAGCCTTTGACTGTGTAGATCACAATAAACTGTGGGAAATTCTGAAAGAGATGCGAATACCAGACCACATGACATGCCTATTGAGAAACCTGTATGCAGGTCAGGAAGCATCAGTTAGAACTGGACATGGAACAACAGACTGGTTCCAAATAGGAAAAGGAGTACGTCAAGGCTGTATATTGTCACTCTGCTTATTTAACTTATATGCAGAGTACATCGTGAGGAACGCTGGGCTGGAAGAAGCACAAGCTGGAATCAAGATTGCAGGGAGAAATATTAATAACCTCAGATATGCAGATGACCCCACCCTTATGGCATAAAGTGAAGAAGAAATAAAGAGCCTCTTGATGAAAGTGAAAGAGGAGAGTGAAAAAGTTGGCTTAAAGCTCAACATTCAGAAAACTAAGATCATGGTATCCAGTCCCATCACTTCATGGCAAATACAGTGGCTGATTTTATTTTTCTGGGCTCCAAAATCACTGCAGATGGTGATTGGAGCTATAAAATTAAAAGACACTCCTTGGAAGGAAAGTTATGACCAACCTAGACAGCAGATTAAAAAGCAGAGACATTACTTTGTCAACAAAGGTCTGTCTAGTCAAGGCTATGGTTTTTCCAGTGGTCATGTATGGATGTGAGAGTTGGACTATAAAGAAAGCTGAGTGCCAAAGAATTGATGCTTTTGAACTGTGGTGTTGGAGAAGACTCCTGAGAGTCCCTTGGACTGCAAGGAGGTCCAACCAGTCCATCCTAAAGGAGATCAGTCCTGGGTGTTCATTGGAAGGACTGATGTTGAAGCTGAAACTCCAATACTTTGGCAACCTGATGTGAAGAGCTTACTCATTTGAAAAGACCCTGATGCTGGGAAAGGTTGAAGGCAGGAGGAGAAGGGGATGACAGAGGATGAGATGGTTGGATGGCTCACCGACTTAATGGACATGAGTTTGGGTAAACTCCGAGAGTTAGTAATTTACAGGGAGGCCTGGTGTGGTGCGGTTCATGGGGTCACAAATAGTCAGACAGGACTGAGCAACTGAACTGAACTGAACTGAAGAAGGCTTTGTTTTTGTCTTTTAAGGTAACGATGTTCTTGCACTATCTGTGGGTGGGGCCACTGCAGGCTGTCGCAGTGACCGCCCTACTCTGGATGGAAATAGGAATATCATGTCTTGCCGGGATGGCGGTTCTCATTATTATTCTGCTTTTGCAAAGCTGCTTTGGGAAGTTGTTTTCATCACTCCGGTAAGAGAAACACTTCTTTTAAAAATTGATATTACGTAATTGGTAACATCCACAGTCTGCTTGATGCTTTTGTTCAAAAACAAGACAAATGCCTTCCCTAGTCACTTCTTTGTGTGAGTTGTAGACCCTACAGGCTTAGCCAGTGGAAGCTCCAGCCTTAAACTGAAGGCTGATCCTGAAACAGGAACAGGGAAGGCATTCACTGGGTCCTCTTGGCACTGTGTCTGAAAAAATAGAGTGTCCTTCAGCAGAATTTACCCATGTCCAAGTTATTTAAATATTGTTAAATAGTAATAATCTTGTAGCCCCATTTCTCACTGCATATATTTTTGTTATGCTTGTGTTGGAGCCTTTCAGGTATTTATTCATGTTTCCATTAAGTTATAAGCACCCCAAGGGCCAGGCTGATCTCCATTGTGTCTTTATGAAGCCCCACAGTCACAGCAGCACATGTGACAGAAAAGTGGCTGGTGGTGAAGAGCCTTCTGCTGCTGAGTTAGACCTGAAGCAGGTCCCAGAGGGTTGGAGGTGGGTGGTTGTCAGGTGATGGAGATGTTGTGCTATTTGAAGGTCACTGAGTTCTTGTGTGTGTTGTGTGTGTGTAGTTCTGTGCTTGGTGTCTTTATTTGGAATTTCCTTTCCTGTCTTTGCTGGAGAGATAGATACTTCCTATCCTTCAAGGCCCTGTTCAAGTGCTACCAGGTCTCTGAAGCTCTTTTTGTTCTCCTTTCTTGGTGGAATTAACAGTCCCATCTTTTCTGCTCCCCAGAACTTCTCTCCTATTTTATTACAGCACAGACTCTGTCTTCCTGGGTGTCTTTCTGCCTCCCTACCTGACCGTGATCTCTTTGAGCAGATGGTTTGTATCTGACACATTTCAGGTCTTTCTTAGCCGATCCTGCACATTCTCAAGTTACTTCTTAAAATGGACTGAATGGTTGGTTTCCTAGTTGAAGCCTTTTTCTCCATTTGTACTTTGAGTAGGACCTGCCTGTGTTCTAAGTGCAAAAGGGCTATAGAGAATAATTTTATTCCTAGCCCCGCCCCCATGCACACTCCTGCTGCTGCTGCTGCTGCTGAGTAAAGTTGGGCTGTGGTCACTGAGGCTCATCTCATGTCTGTCCCCTCAGGAGTAAGACCGCTGCTCTCACAGACGAGAGGATCAGGACCATGAGTGAAGTCATAACTGGCATCAGAACAATAAAAATGAATGCTTGGGAAAAGTCATTTATAGACCTTATTACCAGACTGAGAAGGTAAGTTTATATATATAGATGTCACTCCATATTTTCATGCTTTATTTCCTATTCTATTGGATATTTTAGATGTCTTGCCAAAGAAGTGTTTAAGTTCATCTTCACATTAAGGTGAACTTAAATACTAACTATTCACTGCATCACCTACATGTTGCAGGAGGATTAAGAATAGTGGAGATATCATTTAACCTGTTCTTTCATTTGCCATCTTTTCAAAGGAAAAAAATATATATGCTTCTTACTTATATAGAAATGAAATTCTAAGAAGTTTTTAATACCTCAAATCCCAATAAGCAATACTTTTAACATAGTATTTGAGACAATGACATTCAAACTAAAATTGTAATTTATGGTGATGGCTGATAACCAGGAAGATTATGGAGACTTGGTATACTTGTATTGAGCCGAACTGTATGAATCACTATTGTTCGTTGTTGCTGTGCTTAGTCGCTCAGTCGGATCTGACTCCTTGTGACCCCATGGACTGTAGCTCGCCAGGCTTCTCTGGCCATAGGACTTCCCAGGCAGGAATACTGGAGTGGGTTGCCATTTCCTCCTCCAGAGGATCTTACAGACCCAGGGATTAAACCTGTGTCTCCTGCATTGGAGGTGGATTCTTTACCACCATGAAAGCTCATGAATCACTATGCATTTCAAATGGAGCTATGAAAATACTGTCCCTTTTGTTCTGCTTCATGTTTTTAGACTGTTTCTCCATCTTTCATTTAAATATCTGGTGAGCATTTCTCTGACCCCACCTTGTCACCTCTCACTTTGCACCTTTGCGGAGCCCATCTTCCTTCTACTCTGGCCTCCAGGCCTGACTGACTCCAGCTCATCTTCAGGGTCCACGTGTGTGTGACTTGCCCTGACTCCACTGCTCCGAGTTACATATCCCAGCTCTGGGCTCCCTTGGGGGCTGTGACGACTGTCTCTGTCTATTGTCTCCCAATTTTGTGGTTGCTAATTCTCTTCACCCACAAGTTCATGAGCGCCTGGAGGGGACAGGCTGTGTCTTTCTGTGAGGAGCCTGGCATAGACTTGTGATTATGAATGTTTGTTGAATGAATGTTCAAACCCAGTATGATTGACCTGAAATGTTTGCAAGTGTGACATTAAGCCTCCTTTTACTTGAAAGAGTGAAGTGATGATGCAGTGTGTGGTCCTGGTGTTGGGCAGACCCCTGAGTGTGCACTATGCTAATGTCTCCATGATGTGAGGGATGGTTTATCTTAATCTGTGTCCATTCCCTAGAAAGCGGCCACTTACACAGGGCACTGAATTCATGTCTTGTATGCTGATGCTTCTTATAAAACATTTCTCCTACTTTCTTTTTACAGTAAGGAAATTTCCAAGATTCTGAAAAGTTCCTACCTTAGGGGCATGAATTTGGCATCATTTTTCACTGTGAGCAAAATCATGATTTTTGTCACCTTCATCACCAATGAGCTCCTTGACAACCGGATCACAGCCAGCCAAGTGTTTGTGGTGGTGACGCTGTTCGAGGCTTTGCGGTTCTCGAGCACCCTCTTCTTCCCCATGGCCGTCAAAAAGGTGTCAGAGGCCATTGTCAGCCTCCAAAGGATAAAGGTTTGGTGACAAATACTTTTTTTTCAGTTGTAGGTGGATTTTTTGTAAAATGCCTCCTTTTGTTTGGAATCACTATGTCCAGTTAAGTGATATTTAACTCTCTCAGTGCCAAAGCTGGCAATCTTTCCAGAATGTTATAGGTACTCCCTTTTCTTATTAGGTAGAGTGCATTACAGATATCATAAGACTGGTTCTCATGTAGGGGCAGTAGTATATGTAAGTAGCAGTAGCATAGGGCTCTAGTGTAGTGATGTCTACAGAGTGACTAAAGTGTCTAAAAGCAGGAGAAGCAAACAGAGTGCATCTCCTGTGCTGACTCCAGTGGCCAGGCAGTGACTGTGCACAGTCCCTGGGCCGGGAGGGAAGGAACTTGCTGAGAAGTCCTTGTTCCCTGTGGAGGAAGAGTGGCCTCAGATTCACTTAATTCTCTGTGTTCGAAATGAGTTCTTTCCTCCACAGATGTTTTGCTTGTTGGTGTCTGAGCCTACCTTTTGTATCTGTCTTTTCATCCCTGGCCCCTTTTTATTTACTGCTTAATCCATTTTCTCTGGCTGCCTTCTTCTTTTTAAATTTGTAATTCCCACCACTATGTGAACTAAGAACTTCCAGATATACAAGCTGGATTTAGGAAAGGCAGAGGAACCAGAGATCAAAATGCCAACATCCATTGGGTCATAGAAAAAGCAAGAGAATTCCAGAAAAAAAAAATCTACTTTTGCTTCATTGACTACACTAAAGCTTTTGACTGTGTGGATCACAACAAACTGTGGAAAATTATGAAAGAGATAGGAATATCAAACCACTTTACCTGCCTCCTGAGAAACCTGTATGCAGGTCAAGAAGCAACTGTTAGAACTGGACATGGAACAATGGACTAGTTCCAAATTGAGAAAGGAGTATGTCAAGGCTGTATATTGTCACCCTGCTTATTTAACTTATATGCAAAGTACATCATGTGAAATGCTGGCCAAAGGAGAATGAAAAAGCTGGCTTAAGACTCAACATTCAAAAAACTAAGATCATGGCCTCTCGTCCCATTGCTTCATGGCAATAAATGGGGAAACAGTGGAAACAGTGGCAGACTTAATTTTCTCGGGCTCCAAAATCACTGTAGACAGTGACTACAACCATGAAATTAAAAAATGCTTACTCCTTGGGAGAAAGGCTATGACAAACATAGACAGCATATTAAAAAGTAGAGACATTGCTTTATCGACAAAGGTCTATATAGTCAAAGCTATGGTTTTTCGACTCATTGTGTATGGATGTGAGAGTTGGGCCAGAAAGCAGGCTGAGCATGGAAGAAATGATGCTTTGAATTTGTAGTGATGGAGAAGACTCTTGAGAGTCCCTTGGGCTGCAAAGAGTTCAAACCAGCTATTCCTAAAGGAAATCAACCATGAGTATTCACTGGAAGGATTGGTGCTGAAGGGCCAATACTTTCTTTGGCCACCTGGTGCCAAGAGCAGACTCATTGGAAAAGACCCTGATACTGAGAAAGATTGAAGGCAGGAGGAGAAGGGGACAACAGAGGATGAGATGGTTAGATAGTGTCCCTGACTCAATCAACATGAATTTGAGCAAACTCTTGGAGATAGTGATGGACGGGGAGCCTGGAGTGCTATATCGTCCATGGGATTTCAAAGAGTCAGACACAACTTAGTGACTGAACAGAAACAAATACACTATATTATATGATTATATTGATATATACCATGAGATGTAATAATAGTATATATTATTCCATATATTATTTAATAAGTTCTGATGTGAACTAATACTTTAAGTACAGTTAGCAAAACAGTATTTAGACTGTTCAAAGTTTGCAAATTCCAGGAAAGTGACTGTTTTTGTTTGTGCTTTCTTCCTGCAGTTTAACAATCTGCTTTTTTTCTCTTTTCTGTAGAATTTTTTATCACTTGATGAAATACCACAGCTCAACACTCAGCTGCCATCAGATGGTGAAATGATTGTGGACATGCAAGATTTCACTGCTTTTTGGGATGAGGTAACATATCTTTCTTTCCAAGATCCTGACTGCTAACAGACAAGTGTGATATAGATTTACTGGAGAATTTTTAGATTGTGCCATGGTGTAAAATGTGACTTGCTCATTAACTAAAAGTATGTTAAATTTTTTTTTTCAAAATTGACACTAAGGTTTGTATCTAATAGAGATTAAGTATAAAATCAACCTAAAATGTTTGACATATTGCTCTCACTCTCATTTTTAAGAGAACTTTCAAAGTATTAGCACATTTTGAACTTAAAGTCCATATATTTGTAATGTTAGAATTTATGGAATTGGACAGACAAAATGCAGCAGTGTGGAATGGGTTAACTAACAAACACGCAACTGGTTGTTAAAGATGCTTTGGGGAATCAACGTACATTTTTGCCTTGATTATCAGGCCACTGTATTATACATAGAGTGAGGCCATGATCTGGATGTTTGCTGTGGGGTAGGGTGGGGGCTCCTGCATCCTGAGCTTCTGGATACTTTAGTGGCAGCCGGGGCAGGAGGAGACAGCAGGTGGGCATAATGAGCACCAGTGATTCCCAGTTAAAGGACTGCACTGTATGACAAGCTGACAGGGAGAACTGGTGATTCCCAACACTTGGTTTATTTGTTAGGTTCAGGCAAACAGAAAAAAACAAGAAAAACAGGGTCTGGTCTCAAGAAGTTGTCAGCATCACACACCCATTGCGGCCCCTTTACCAACTGAAATGTTCCCCCTGCCCCCTGGTTCCCTGGTCCTCTGTGCACACCCTCCTCTATCAGTGTGAATTAGTAAAACAGAACCTCATCGTGGGAGAGGGAATTCCATTCAAGGAGTTAGTTACGGAGATGATAAAAGGGAGAAAAAAGCAGAAAGGGCAAAATGGTGGTGTGTGAGACAACCCAGGGGTTATCAAAGGCAGGAAGCTGTTCCTACTCCCAGGGCTGGAGGACCTCTGGGAGGAGGTGCCTCCACCAGAGGGTCCACCCTCCAGAGCAGAGCCCAGGAGTCCAGCAGCTGTCAGAGTTGGGACCACAGAGCACGTGTCAACTCTGTAGACTCGTCCTGTCTTTCATGCCTGTGACTCTGTGGTGCCACCTACATCGTGTTCACCTGCTTCTGACTCAGCACCTGCCGTCCCCACCGACAATCCAGTGGTTTGTTCCCAGATACATGAAACCACATCCCTGTACCTTCTGTACATGGAAACTCACACAGGGTACTTGACCTTCCCTGATGGTTTCTCCTGCCTTAATATAGTAGGTTTGCCTCCTGTTCGGTTCTTGGCATAATGCTCTTGAAACATTTATAGAAAGCACCACTAAAATTCCATTATAAAGTCCACTCTATGTGAATGCTACCACATTCTTTGTATGAAACTTGTTAGCAGATTTCTTTAGTTCCCAGTAAACACGTAGATTTATTTTAAATCAGTTGGGTATATGATACAGATTGTTTTCTGCAGTTTTTAATGAACTGAAATAAAAATATATAGAACAGTATCTGCCTGTGCAACAAATGGCTGTAAGGTAGAATAAGGGATTTTAGTTGTACTACAGCCTATGTGAATAAATCAGATGAAAAATCTGAAAAGGTTTCTATATACCTTCTAGAGTAAAAAAAATCCAAATTGTTAATAACTCAATCAATGATTTTAATAAAAAATAATAATAACTCAAGATACTAAACTGCTAAAGGAAGAGGAGAAAAGGTTGTGAGTTCTGCCGTAAGGCTCTCTTGTAAAATCTAACTAATTGCATATTATGATTCTGTTAGAGCAGTATTCAGAATTCCAGAGATGAGAGCCTTCATCAGCTACATTTTCACAAAAATAGCTACCATGTTAACATTAATGTGTGGCACGGTTTCCTTGGAGAAGGAAATGGCAGCCCACTCCAGGATTCTTGCCTGGAGAATCCCATGGACAGAAGAGCCTGGCAGGCTACAGCCCATAGGGTCACAGAGTCGGACATATCTGAAGTGACTTAGCAAAGCAACACAAAGGTATTCCTATCTAGGTAAATGATAATTATGCTATTGCAGCTAATTTGTACCACTTTGGGGGAATGAAATTTCTAAATATTTTCAACTGAATCTTATCTTTTATGCTACTGCTAAGTCACTTCAGTCATGTCCGACTCTGTGCGACCCCATAGACGGCAGCTCACCAGGCATCCCCGTCCCTGGGATTGCACTCACTAAAAACTAACAGCCATGGTACCATAATAAAATTTTTGTGAGGTACCTAGACTGTTACTACTGAGACACAAAAATGTGAGGTAAGCCTACCTTTTCCCAGAAGCCTTTGAAGCCAGAGATATTAAACAATTAAGGTACTTGAAAACATTAGGGATATGCATAAACTTTCAAATAAAACAAACTATAGCTGTACTAGCAAGCAATGACGAAATAGTAAATCTTCATCTTATGAACGTTTAATTATCTAAATGTAGGGAATTCTGGCTTAAGAAACGGTCAAAAGCAACTTGTCATTTATTACGGTAAAATATTGAAAACCAAGCGCTAAATTCAGCCACTATAGGATAAAGAAACTAAAACAAAAAGCCTTAAGGACCTGGAGACTTAGTGAGAAAAAGCTCATTTTAAACTGATTGAAGCCTCTGAACTAATCCTGTGTGTCAAAGGCAGGGAAGAAGGATCTCTCTAAACTTGTAAAAACTAGTGATTCATAAGGAAACTAAAGAAATGAGAGCATGCATGCTTATCAGACCACAGAAATAAAAACTGAGAAAGGATACAGAAGAAAGAAAAAGTGTGATCTGTTTACTCAGGGCAATCATCATTAAAAATCTACAGTAATTTGATCAACTAAAATTTTTCTCTGAAATTACACTGCTCCCATTTCCTGTGTCAAGACTTAAAATGACTCTCTCATTAAAGATTTAGTAAATGATTCTAAAACAGCTTCCTTCTTGCCTCATAGAGGTTCAGTTCAGTTCAGTTCAGTTCAGTCGCTCAGTCATGTCCGATTCTCTGCTACCCCATGAATCGCAGATGCCAGGCCTCCCTGTCCATCACCAACTCCTGGAGTTCACTCAGACTCACATCCATCGAGTCAGTGATACCATCCAGCCATCTCATCCTCTGTCGTCCCCTTCTCCTCCTGCCCCTAATCCCTCCCAGTATCAGAGTCTTTTCCAATGAGTCAACTCTTTGCATGAGATGGCCTAAGTATTGGTTTCAGCTTCAACATCAGTCCTTCCAATGAACACCCATGGACTGATCTCATTTAGGATGGACTGGTTGGGTCTCCTTGCAGTCCAAGTCACTCTCAAGAGTCCTCTCCAACACCACAGTTCAAAAGCATCTATTCTTTGTTGCTCAGATTTCTTCACAGTCCAACTCTCACATCCATACATGAACAATGGAAAAACCATAGCCTTGACTAGACGAACCTTTGTTGGCAAAGTAATGTCTCTGCTTTTGAATATGCTATCTAGGTTGGTCATAACTTTCCTTCCAAGAAGTAAGTGTCTTTTAATTTCATGGCTGCAATCACCATCCGCAATGATTTTGGACCCCCAAAAATAAAGTCTGACGCTGTTTCCACTGTTTCCCCATTCATTTTCCATGAAGTGATGGGCCCAGATGCCATGATCTTAGTTTTCTGAATGTTGAGTTTTAAGCCAACTTTTTCACTCTCCTTTTTCACTTTCATCAAGAGGCTATTTAGTTCCTCTTTACTTTCTGCCATAAGGGTGGTGTCATCTGCATATCTGAGGATATTGATATTTCTCCCGGCAATCTTGATTCCAGCTTGTGCTTCTTCCAGCCCAGCGTTTCTCGTGATGTACTGCATATAAGTTAAATAAGCAGAGTGACAATATACAGCCTTGATGTACTCCTTTTCCTATTTGGAACCAGTCTGTTGTTCCATGTCCAGTTCTAACTTGCTTCCTGACCTGCATACAGGTTTCTTAAGAGACAGGTCAGGTGGTCTGGTATTCCCATCTCTTTCAGAATTCTCCACAGTTTATAGTGAACCACACAGAAAAGGCTTTTGCATAGTCAATAAAGCAGAAATAGATGTTTTTCTGGAACCCTCTTGTTTTTCCTTTGATCCAGAGGATGTTGGCAATTTGGTCTCTGGTTCCTCTGCCTTTTCCAAAACCAGCTTGAACATTTGGAAGTTCATGGTTCATGTATTGCTGAAGCCTGGCTTGGAGATTTTTGAGCATTACTTTACTAGCATGTGAGATGAATGCAATTGTGTGGTAGTTTGAGCATTCTTTGGCATTGCCTTTCTTAGGAATTGGAATGAAAACTGACCTTTTCCAGTCCTGTGGCCATAGCTGAGTTTTCCAAATTTGCTGGCATATTGAGTGCAGCACTTTCACAGCATCACCTTTTAGGATTTGAAATAGCTCAACTCGAATTCCACCACTTCTGCTAGCTTTCTTTGTAGTGATGCTTCCTAAGGCCAACTTAACTTCACATTCCAGGATGTCTAGGTCTAGGTGAGTGTGAGTGATCACACCATCATGATTATCTGGGTTGTGAAGATCTTTTTTGTACAGTTCTTCTGTGTATTCCTGCCACCTCTTCTTAATATCTTCTGCTTCTGTTAGGTCCATACCATTTCTGTCCTTTATTGAGCCCATCTTTGCATGGAATGTTCCCTTGGTATCTCTAATTTTCTTAAGGAGATCTCTAGTGTTTCCCATTGTACTGTTTTCCTCTATTTCTTTGCATTGATCGTTGAGGAAGTCTTTCTTACCTCTCCTTGCTGTTCTTTGTAACACTGCATTCAAATGGGTATATCTGTCCTTTTCTCCTTTGCTTTTGGCTTCTCTCCTTTTCACAGCTATTTGTATGGGCTTTTCAGACAGCCATTTTGCTTTTTTTTTTGCATTTCTTTTCCGTGGGGATGGTCTTGATCCCTGTCTCCTGTACAGTGTCACTAACCTCCGTCCATAGTTCATCACACACTCTGTCTATCAGATGTAATGACAAAGCACTTCAGTATTCTTCCTTTGAGAACCCCATGAAGAGTATGAATAGGCAAAAATAGGACACTGAAAGATGAACTCCCCAGGTCGATAAGTGCCCAATATGCTACTGGAGATCAGTGGAGAAATAACTCCAGATAGAATAAAGGGATGGAACAAAAGCAAACAAACAAACAAACAAAAAAGACCCAGTTGTGGATGTGACTGGTGATAGAAGCAAGGTCAGATATTGTAAAGAGTAATATTACATAGGAAACTGGAATGTTAGGTCCATGCTGCTGCTGCTGCTAAGTCGCTTCAGTCATGTCTGACTCTGTGCGACCCCAGAGACGGCAGCCCACCAGGCTCCCCCGTCCCTGGGATTCTCCAGGCAAGAACACTGGAATGGGTTGCCATTTCCTTCTCCAATGCATGAAAGTGAAAAGTGAAAGTGAAGTCACTCAGTCGTATCCGACTCCTAGCGACCCCATGGACTGCAGCCTACCAGGCTCCTCCATCCATGGGATTTTCCAGGCAAGAGAACTGGAGTGGGATGCCATTGCCTTCTCCAGTTAGGTCCATGAATCAAGGCAAATTGGAAGTTGTCACCAGGAGGTATCAAGAGTGAACACTGACATTCTAGGAATCAGCAAACTAAGATGGACTGGAATAGGTGAATTTAACTCAGATGACATCCTGGAATGTGAAGTTAAGTGGGCCTTAGGAAGCATCACTACGAACAAAGCTAGTGGAAGTGATGGAATTCCAGTTGAGCTATTTCAAATCCTAAAAGGTGATGCTGTGAAAGTGCAGCACTCAATATGCCAGCAAATTTGGAAAACTCAGCTGTGGCCACAGGACTGGAAAAGGTCAGTTTTCATTCACAATCTCAAAGAAAGGCAATGCCAAAGAATACTCAAACTACTGCACAATTGCAGTCATCTTACACGCTAGTAATGCTCAAAATTCTCCAAGCCAGGCTTCAGCAGTACATGAACCATGAACTTCCATTGTTCAAGCTGGTTTTAGAAAAGGCAGAGGAACCAGAGATTAAATTGCCAACATCCTCTGGATCAAAGAAAAAAGCAAGACAGTTTCAGAAAAACATCGATTTCTGCTTTATTGACTATGCTAAAGTGTTTGACTGTGTGGATGACAACAAACTGTGGAAAATTCTGAAAGAGATGGGAATACCAGACCACCTGACCTGTCTCTTAAGAAACCTGTATGCAGGTCAGGAAGCAAGTTAGAACTGAACATGGAACAACAGACTGGTTCCAAATAGGAAAAGGAGTACATCAAGGCTGTATATTGTCATCCTGCTTATTTAACTTATATTCAGAGTACATTATGAAAAACGCTGGGCTGGAGGAAGCACAAGCTGGAATCAAGATTGCTAGGAGAAATATCAATATCCTCAGATATGCAGATGACATCACCCTTATGGCAGAAAGTGAAGAACTAAAGAGCGTCTTGATGAAAGTGAAAGAGGAGAGTGAAAAAGTTGGCTTAAAGCTCAACATTCAGAAAACTAAGATCTGGTCCCATCACTTTATGGGAAATGGATGGGGAAACAGTGGAAAAAGTGTCAGACTATTTATTTGGGCTCCAAAATCACTGCAGATGGTGATTGTAGCCATGAAATTAACAGATGCTTACTCCTTGTAAGGAAAGTTATGACCAACCTAGACAGTATATTAAAAAGCAGAGACATTACTTTGCCAACAAAGGTTCATCTAGTCAAGGCTATGGTTTTTCCAGTAGTCATGTATGGATGTGAGAGTTGGAGTATAAAGAAATCTGACCGCAGAAGAATTGATGCTTTTGAACTGTGGTGTTGAAGACTCTTGAGAGTCCCTTGGCCTGCAAGGAGATCCAACCAGTGTATCCTAAAGGAGATCATTCCTGAGTGTTCATTGGAAGGACTGATGTTGAAGCTGAAACTCCAATACTTTGGCCACCTGATGCAAAGAGCTGACTCATTTGAAATGACCCTGATGCTGGGAAAGATTGAGGGCAGGAGGAGAAGGGGATGACAGAGGATGAGATGGCTGGATGGCATCACCAACTCGATGGACATGGGTTTGGGTAAACTCTGGAAGTTGGTGATGGACAGGGAGGGTTGGCGTGCTGCTGTTCATGGGGTCGAAAAGACCTGGACACGACTGAGCGACTGAACTGAACTGAGCTGATTAGAAAGAAAGTCATGCACCCAGGATAAGGACATTTCCTCGAAAGAAACCGGTTGCATCAAAGGCAGGCTTTGTCACAGGATGTGAGGTCGTAGATAGAGTGGTGTTAGTTGTAGCTGAGAGTAGCTGTAGTGGGAGCTGAAGTGGGGAAAGCAGCACTGTGGTTTTCATGGTGGTTGCTATGGTGTGTCAGCTGTGTTCACCACCTGGCAGTCACTAAGGCTGAATTATCTGAACAGTAGCTTTTGCCTTTCATTCAATTCAAAAGCAGGTTGTATTAGCAGCCTTAGCATCTAAACAGGAGACACAGCTGTTGTCGTTTACCTAGATTTCTGGTGCTGGAGAGGTGACCCTGAGGAGTCACCGGCATTGGGGCTCTCGTGGTGGTGGTCAGTAAAGCTGGGTGTGTAGTTACATTCAGGGCCATGGTGGTGCCCTGAGCAGTGGTCATCACACAGACTATGGCCAGGCAGCCTGTGCCCAGAGCAGCAGGTGGGAGAGCCTGGACATCGTGTCCTCTATGCAGGTGTTCAAGTGGAACTGGGGTGCCCAATGCTATGTCTGTCCTTTTGTCCCCTACACACCCCCCCACATTGTGTACAGGTGTCCACTGAGTTTCTTTTGTACCAAACTATGCAGCATTTTCAAATGAACTATTTTGTTCTTTCAAGAGCTGAATATCATGTTCTCAGACTTCTTGCCCTTAGTACAGAACACCCTGTTCTGTTGTCCTGGCCTTGCCTATGGAAGGACTGTGTCCCTTGCTGGCATCATTAGTAATTAGGGGCTGTCATAGGTCATGGGTGAGAGAGCCCTTGAAAGGGGGAGAAGAACAGACATTGGGAGTTTTGGAGAGAAGCTGAGTCTGAATGAAGCCCCTGCTGGGTTGGGAGGCAGGAGATAGATGTGAGCTCTGTAACCTTCTCACTATACAGCCAGGTGGACAGGTGGGGAAGGTCTCAGCTTTAATATAAATGGCCCCAAGGACTTCGCTAGTGGTCCAGTGGTTAAGAATCCACCTTCCAGTGCAGTAGACTTGAGTTCCACCCCTGGTTGAGGAACTAAGATCTCATAATGCTCTGGAGCAACTAAGCCCACATACCGCAACAAAGACCCAGTGCAGCCAAAATAAGAAAAAAAGCAAAATAAAGGTTCTGTGGGGGCCTCCAGATCTCATGGGACAGGGATTTGGAACTTTATCTGCACGGAGTCGGGGCTCAGCTGATGGTGTTTTGTTGAGTCAGTGTCCCCTGAGCCTGGATAACCAGTGGGGGAGGGGACCCAGTGCCTCTGAGCTGTCGAGTGCTGCCCTCTTCTGGTCATCCTAGAGCAGTGCCGGATACTGAAGCCTGAACAGGGAGGGAACTCAGTGTCTGGCCCTGACCGTCTGAGGGGCTGTGATGGGAAGCTGATGTTTGTAGGTAGTTCACTATTTTGTAGTCATAACTGAGTGAAAAGTAGTAAAATAGGAATCCTAAGTTTCAGGCAGGAAGAAAGAAGTGGAGAAATTTAAAAAGCTTAAAAAAATCTTTCTCATGTATTAAAATCTAGCTTTTTATTGATTTTTAATTCTTAAAATCTGGAGCAAGTTTTTTGGTGATGAAAAATCATTGTCAAATTTTTTTAGTATGTGAACATTTTTTAATCAGTTCAGTTCTTTCTAGGAAAAAAATTCAATTTGAAGATTATCCAGACTTTTACTTAATCATATGTAACCATTGTATGTATGTGTGTGTGTGTGTGTGTGTGTGTGTCTTTCTTAAACATAGCAGTTACTGAGAATTCTCTTAACATTTAGATATGTAAAGATGTACAGACACCCTAAGTCTTTCAGGAATATGACCTGTGATTGGCATGATGGTACTTTTCCTTATCTGTCATATTGGACTATGCACTGTCTTGTGTACATCCATGTTTTTTGTTTTCCTTGTACTAGAAGCACTTTATTGCTTCTATTTAGCCAGAATAGGTAATGCATATATCACATATAAAATTGAGGCTTTATCACTCTGACCCATGATGTCATAATTAATTTCTTTATTCTTCATTATTTTGTTGTTGGTGTTACGTTAGAGCTCTTGTTAAATTAGAACTCTGACCATTACTTACAGGAGTTAATTTAGCATGAGTGACTTCATATAAAGTGCCCTTTTGCTTGCTGAGCATTATTGAGGTTTATTGTATATCAAATGAAAATGGAGAGATTAGTGATTTCAAATTATTTATTAAAAGACCAGGCATGCTAGGTACTTATGCTGCCACCTTGTGAAAATTAATGAGATAGACAGGTAAAACCAAAGCTTATGATGAAAACTTATAAATAATTAAAAACCTCCCTCTGAATATTCTAAGTACATTATATTAATAAGTTCATGTTCATCATGCAGTTTGCATTTCAGGCAGGCACCTTGTCATCTCTACTACTTAAATTTTGTAGGTGTCTAAAGCTGTGTCTATATGGAAATCTGATGAAATAAGGTATCTTCCTAAAGGCAATTATAGCTGCTTCAAACACCCAAAGAGGTAGGATTGGATGAAAAGGCCTCCAGGACACAGTATCTTAAAATAGGAAGGATAAAAATTGTGGGCTATATTAGCATGAAAGTGGAAGTTACTCAGTTATGTCTGACTCTTTGTGACCCCCTGGACTATACAGTCCATGAAATTCTCCAGGCCAGAATACTGGAGTGGGTAGCTATTCCCTTCTCCAGGGAATCTTCCAAACCCAGGTCTCCTACATTGCAGGCAGATTCTTTACCAGCTGAGCCACAGGGGAAGTCACCAGGGAAGATATATTAGCATATCAACGACTATTATATTATTTTCAACTACTTTCTGAAGTAATTTGTGTTACTTTGTTGAAATGAGTGTGTTTTTATAAACTTTAATTTGCAGGAATTGGAATTACCAACCCTAAAAGGCCTTTCATTTACTGTCAGACCGGGTGAACTGTTGACTGTGGTTGGACCTGTGGGAGCAGGAAAGGTAAGTTGTGATGCCTTTCGTCAGTTTGACGCAATGCTGCAGCTCCTGTTAAATTCTCAGAGTGGAGCCCACAGCTGAGTGTGACAGGGTTTGAATTGGGTGTGTCTAGAACAGTGTTTCTCTAGGTGTGTTCCATAGAATGTTAGTTTTCAAGAAGGTTTCATGGCCAAATAAGTCTGGATAAACACACACTGTGTTTTCCTTCTTGATGTTTCATGTTGCACAGTTGGGAACTGCTTGTGGGGGGTTTGGCTGTTTCAGTGAAGGAAATTATTGATGTGATAGCTGATCAGGATAGACGGAGACAGTGGGGACTTCTTTTTGTCACAGTGGCCCCTCCAGGAAGTCTGGAGGTGGTGAAGGCTCTTGCCAGAAGCTCTGAGCATTTCCTCATGTGACTTTACCTGGTCCCGCCAGTGCACATGTAAGTGAATGCGCAGCCATGTGGTAGACCTCAAGGTACAGACGTGAGCCAGACCCGACGCCTCTGCCTTTCAGAGGCAACCAGATTCTGAGGTGAGACAGATATGCAGGCAGATTATTTCAGCCCAGTGTGGTGCGTGCTCTGATGGTGTGGACATAGACATGCCGCTTCTGTGTGTTACAACAGATTTGAAGGACATGTGTACGTGCACTTAGTCTCCTGTGTTTTGCACAACAAAATACAGAAACCTAAATGTGGGATTTGTACATGAGAGGGAGATGATTATCTCTATGATGGACTTTTAAAAATATTTATTTATTTATATTTCTTTTAAAAATTTATGTATTTATTTTACATTTTAAAAATTTATTTATTTATTAATTGGACGATAATTGCTTTACAATATTGTGTCAGCTTCTGCCATACATCAGCATGAATCAGCTGTAGGTATATGCCTGTCCCCTACCTCTTGAACCTCCCTCCCACCTTGCACTCCTCTAGGTTGTTACAGAGCACTGACTTTGAGCTCCCTAGGCATGATGGACTTTAACTCTTTGACCACAACAACCTCAGAGTTCTCTTAATTAATAATCTTTGGATATATTCTTCACGCATCGCTTTAAGTTAACAAAGAATATTTATTTATTCTGCTGAATTGGGTCTTAGTTGCAGTACATGGGCTCTCTAATTGTGTGTTGGCCTAGTTGCCCTGGGGCATGTGGGATCTTAGTTCCCTGACCATGTATCTAAGCAGAGCCCCTGGCAATGGAAAACAGATTCTTTTTTTTTTTTTTTAATCTGGGTATAATTGTTACTTTTTTAAACTTTTTATTTTATATTGGGATATAGCCAATTAACAGTGTTGTGATAGTTTCAGGTGAACAGTGAAGGGTATCTTTCAACCATACATATATACATGTATCCATTCCCCGGCAAACTCCCCTCCCATCCAGACTGCCACAAAGCATTGAGTAGAGTTCCATGTGCTATACAGTAAGTCCTTGTTGGTTACGCATTTTAAATATAGCAGTGTGTACATGTCCATCCCAAACTCGCTATATATCCCTTCCCCACATCCTGGAAGGTGGATTCTTAACCACTGGACCACCAGGGAAAGTCCCCACATACCTTTTTAAAAACAAGTATTTGTCAAGTAACAGATATCCAGATGCAGGAACAACTGCATTAAACATCAGATACAGAAAGTAGTGCACAAACTACTGCACAATTGCACCCATCTCACACGCTAGTAAAGTAATGCTTAAAATTCTCCAAGCCAGGCTTCAGCAGTACGTGAACCATGAACTTCCAGATGTTCAAGCAGGTTTTAGAAAAGGCAGAGGAACCAAAGATCAAATTGCCAACATCCACTGGATCATCGAAAAAGCAAGAGAGTTCCAGAAAAACATCTATTTCTGCTTTATTGACTATGCCAAAGCCTTTGACTATGTGGATCACAATAAACTGTGGAAAATTCTGAAAAAGATGGGAATACCAGACCACCTGACCTGTCTCTTGAGAAACCTGTATGCAGATCAGGAAGCATCAGTTAGAACTGGACATGGAACAACAGACTGGTTCCAAATAGGAAAAGGAGTATGTCAAGGCTGTATATTGTCACCCTGCTTATTTAACTTATATGCAGAGTACATCATGAGAAATGCTGGGCTGGAGGAAGCTCAAGCTGGAATCAAGATTGCTGGGAGAAATATCAATAACCTCAGATATATAGATGACACCACCCTTATGGCAGAAAATGAAGAAGAACTAAAGAGCTTCTTGATGAAAGTGAAAGAGGAGAGTGAAAATGTTAAAGCTCAACATTCAGAAAACTAAGATCATGGCATCCGGTCCCATCACTTCATGGCAAATAGATGGGGAAACAGTGGAAACAGTGGCTGACTATTTTTCTGGGCTCCAAAATCACTGCAGATGGTGATTGCAGCCATGAAATCAAAAGACACTTACTCCTTGGAAGGAAAGTCATGACCAACCTAGATAGCATATTCAAAAGCAGACATATTACTTTGCCAACAAACGTCCATCTAGTCAAGGCTATGGTTTTTCCAGTAGTCATGTATGGATGTGAGAATTGGACTGTAAAGAAAGCTGAGCACAGAAGAATTGATGCTTTTGAACTGTGGTGTTGGACGAGACTCTTGAGAGGGGACTGCAAGGTGATCCAACCAGTCTATCCTAAAGGAGATCAGTCCTGAGTGTTCATTGGAAGGACTGATGTTGAAGCTGAAACTCCAATACTTTGGCCACCTAATGTGAAGAGCTGACTCATTTGAAAAAACCCTGATGCTGGGAAAGATTGAGGGCAGGAGGAGAAGGGGACAACAGAGAATGTGATGCTTGGATGGCATCACCGACTCGATGGACATGGGTTTTGGTGGACTTCGGGAGTTGGTGATGGACAGGGAGGCCTGGTGTGCTGCGGTTCATGGGCTTGCAAAAAGTCGGACACGACTGTGTGACTGAACTGAACAGAAAGTACACATCCTGCTGGTCTGCTCTGCTAGAGAAGAATATTACACATTGTTAGTCTTTGCTGAGTAGAATGCTCTGTTTGGGGAAACTAACGCAGGGTAGATTGTTACGGTATTTATATTCCTTATCCACCTTCAGTTTACATTGACCAATAGTGCTCTTTTCCACGTTTTTCCTTCAATATTCAGAGCTGCACTTTATCCTGTTCTGATATCCTTGATCAAGCACCAGGGTGGGGACTGTGCGGCATTCGTGTCCAGGCCTGAGTTCTCCCTGTTCACATGTGCATGTGCTGCCGTCTGTTTCAGTCGTCACTGTTACGTGCTCTGCTGGGGGAGCTGGCCCCGAGCCAGGGGAAGGTCAGCGTGCATGGGAGGATCGCATATGTTTCTCAGCAGCCCTGGCTGTTTCCAGGAACTGTGAGAAGTAACATTTTATTTGGGAAGAAATACGAAGAAGAGCGATATAAAGAAGTAATAAAGGCTTGTGCTTTGGAAGAGGTGAGTAATGACTTGTGAGCTGCATATACTCAAATTTCAATTGATAGTGTTGGCTTAAGCTATGAGGTTTGTTGAAAGTTCTCTTTTTAAAAAATTTGAAAGGTCTTTGATTGTTGCTTTAAGCTGGTCTGGGTAAACATGCAGTTGTATACGCAGTTGTTTTAATTCTGATGTGATAATCACAGAATGCCTTTATTTCATTTGGTGAAGCTTCATTCAGTTTTAGGTTCTTTTTTTAATGGACAGTTACAAAAATTTGTAAAAACAGAGAGCACACTGTAATGATCCCTCATGTACCCACCCCCAGCTCCAACCAGGATCAGCTGGTGGCCAGTCTTACTGCATCTCCGCCCCTGCCCTCTGCCAGCCCCACCCCCACCCCATTATTATTCTGGAGCAGATCCTAGACCTCAGATTAGTCAGTCCATCTGTAAACATCTCATCTGTTTTTGTCTAAAAGATAGGAAAGCCTTTGGAAAAAAAAAACTTACCAACATTATTTCACCTGAAAAATTACCCTAATTCCTGAATATCATCAACTTTTTCATCAGTGTTTACATGTTGCTAATCATCTCACTGAGAAGTCTTGTTCACTATTGATGGAATCAGACTCCACATGAGGTCTGCCCACTGCACTTGGTTAGTGCCTCCTCAGTCTCTTTCAGTCTCCAGGTTTCCCTCTCTGTTTGGTTTTGACTTGTAATTTATTAAAGAAAATGTAATGCTTTAAAATTTCTTCTTAATCCTGCCTCATTTCATTGGGGGAGAGATTGTTTTCAGAAATTGCATTGAGTTTCACAGAAAATGGCAAGAAGAAACATATAACTCTACCTTGAGATTTAGATGAAATTAGTAAATGAATGATGAAAACTGAACTTACTTAATAGGAAAATGTAATTTGGCAAAAAGAAAGAAAAACATAAATACAGATTAAACAGTATTTTACTCTCTTGAGTTATAAAAATCCATGAACAATAGTGTTAAAGGGCTCCCCCTGTGGTCTGTTCAGATCTGCACATCTTTTATACTGTGAGGAAAAAAGTCTGGAACTGTCTTTCAAAGGTGTGGTGGTGGAGATGCCAAACCTGCTTTCTGAAGAAACAGTAGTTTTGCTTGAGTAATGCTTGAACATCATAGATTTTTATCAGGTGAATATCAATTTTTGATGATGTGGACAAAATGGAATTGCTCACTCTTCTGTTTCTTTCTCCTGGTCTGTGGTTGGTTAATGGGAGATTGTGTTTGCAGAACCGATGCCAAGTTAGCAGTAAACAGCAAGATTTTTATTAAATAGTGTTTATACTGTGTAAGAAAAGAAGGGGAAAGCAAACATAAAACATTGAGACAATAGCTCCCATTTATTTAGAGTCTACATGCAAATTATTTCTCTTTCTCAGACATGCACCCAGAAGAGGGTATGCTGCTGCTGCTAAGTCTCTTCAGTCGTGTCCGATTCTGTGCAACCCCATAGACGGCAGCCCACCAGGCCCCACTGTCCCTGGGATTCTCCAGGCAAGAACACCGGAGTGGGTTGCCATTTCCTTCTCCAATGCATGAAAGTAAAAAGTGAAAGTGAAGTGGCTCAGTCGTGTCCGACTCTTAGCAACCCCATGGACTGCAGCCTACCAGGCTCC
Source organism: Bos indicus x Bos taurus (assembly GCF_003369695.1). NCBI lineage: Eukaryota > Metazoa > Chordata > Mammalia > Artiodactyla > Bovidae > Bos > Bos indicus x Bos taurus. Next base: position 700,543 of record NW_020867070.1, read on the forward strand.
TCCGTCCATGGGATTCTCCAGGCAAGAGTACTGGAGTGGGGTGCCATTGCCTTCTCCCAGAAGAGGGTATATGAATTATTAATTCTTTATGATTATCTTCGGAGAAGGCAATGGCAACCCACTCCAGTACTCTTGCCTGGAGAATCCCAGGGATGGGGGAGCATGGTGGGCTGCCATCTCTGGAGTCGCACAGAGTTGGACACGACTGAAGTGACTTAGCAGCAGCAGCAGCAGCATGATTATCTTCAGTGTTACCATCTTCATTTTATAGTCGGTCAAACTAAGGCTTGGAGAGAGAACTTTTTAAAAAGCAGGTGATGGATAAAGCTGGAAGGTGTGGTGTGGAATAAACAGATTTCAGGTGTTTCCTCTTTACCTTAATCATGTCAACCTCCTGATGCCCAGATCAGACTCCAGAGACCCAGACCAGTGTGTGGGTGTTTCTCTTATGACCTTTCCTTTCTGGTGAAGCTCAGCCTTGTCTTTCTCCCCACATGTGAGCGTCTCTGCAAAAGAGCAGGTGCTGGACAGTGGCTGATATTCAGTGTTTCCCTGGGGACCAATGCTTTGCCACAGCCACATGGGGTGACAGGACCAGTAATATGGGCAGCGTCCGGGGCTTCACCCATCCTTGGGAGTCTGTGCAGCACAGACTCTGGTGGGAAAGGGCCCTGCAGGACTGGGCTGCACAGCGATTCTTCTGTACATGATGTGACGTTTATAAACATGGACTGCTCTCCTGTTCTCTGCACAGTCAGGACATGCAGTCGGGCCCCTCGTGCCCATTCCTTCCTTGGCAGGAAGGGAGGCCCAGGGCAGAGAAGTAGTGAAGAGATGAGCTGTGGCTTAGTCTTGCCTGCTGTTACTTTGAGTATGTTCTGTTTCCTGCCTGGGCCTCTGACATTTCAAGAGGATATTGGGTCAGAAAGTTTCCAGGAGGTTTTGCTGCTGCTCTGAAGTGTCATCTCTGCCTCTGATTAGCAGGGGTCAGCAAGATCGTTATGATACCTGGGAACCACCTAAAAAGTAATGATCCTCTGCTCATCTCCTTTTAGAATCCATGACTCAGTGGATGGGCATCAGGTGGTCACATAATAGTGGTGTGCTGGAGGTATTTTGTCCTGTAGATACGGAGACTATATGTGCAGTAGAAAAGGCTTGGCCTTTGGAGAGAAGCAGTCCTAGGAGGTATCTCTAAGTGTTTGTCTCAGTTTCCTTTCTTATTAAATGCAGGAGGAGTGAGGTTACTGTAAAGGCTATGCCTTTACAGTTACTTCATAGGCCATGCCTATGAAATGCAGGCATGTCAGGGTTTCAGTAAATTGTCCCTGTCCTTTCTATTCTAACCCTTTTCTCTACATCTGCCCATCCACACATCAGATCAGATTAGATTAGTCACTCAGTCGTGTTCGACTCTTTGCGACCCCATGAATCGCAGCATGCCAGGCCTCCCTGTCCATCACCAACTCCCAGAGTTCACTCAGACTCACTTCCATTGAGTCAGTGATGCCATCCAGCCATCTCATCTTCTCCTTCTCCCCTTCTCCTCCTGCCCCCAATCCCTCCCAGCATCAGAGTCTTTTCCAATGAGTCAACTCTTCACATGAGGTGGCCAAAGTACTGGAGGTTCAGACTTAGCATCATTCCTACCAAAGAAATCCCAGGGCTGATCTCCTTCAGAATGGACTGGTTGGATCTCCTTGCAGTGCAAGGGACTCTCAAGAGTCTTCTCCAACACCACAGTTCAAAAGCATCAATTCTTCAGCGCTCAGCCTTCTTCACAGTCCAACTCTCACATCCATACATGACCACAGGAAAAACCATAGCCTTGACTAGATGGACCTTTGTTGGCAAAGTAATGTCTCTGCTTTTGAATATGCTATCTAGGTTGGTCATAACTTTCCTTCTAAGGAGTAAGCGTCTTTTAATTTCATGGCTGCAGTCACCATCTGCAGTGATTTTGGAGCCCAGAAAAATAAAGTCTGACACTGTTTCCATTGTTTCCCCATCTATTTCCCATGAAGTGGTGGGACCAGATGCCATGATCTTCGTTTTCTGAATGTTGAGCTTTAAGCCAACTTTTTCACTCTCCTCTTTCACTTTCATCATGAGGCTATTGAGTTCCTCTTCACTTTCTGCCATAAGGGTGGTGTCATCTGCATATCTGAGGTTACTGAGATTTCTCCCAGCAATCTTGATTCCAGCTTGTGTTTCTTCCAGTCCAGCGTTTCTCATGATGTACTCTGCATATAAGTTAAATAAACAGGGTGACAATATATAGCCTTGACGTACTCCTTTTCCTATTTGGAACCAGTGTGCTGTTCCATGTCCAGTTCTAACTGTTGCTTCCTGACCTGCATACAAATTTCTCAATAGGCAGGTCAGGGGGTCTGGTATTCCCATCTCTTACAAAATTTCCCACAGTTTATTGTGATCCACACATTCAAAGGCTTTGGCATAGTCAATAAAGCAGAAATCGATGTTTTTCTGGGACTCTCTTGCTTTTTCCATGATCCAGCGGATGTTGGCAATTTAATCTCTGGTTGCTCTGCCTTTTCTAAAACCAGCTTGAACATCAGGAAGTTCACGGTTCACATATTGCTGAAGCCTGGCTTGGAGAATTTTGAGCATTACTTTACTAGCCTGTGAGATGAGTGCAATTGTGCAGTAGTTTGAGCATTCTTTGGCATTGCCTTTCTTTGGGATTGGAATGAAAACTGACCTTTTCCAGTCCTGTGGCCACTGCTGAGTTTTCCAAATTTGCTGGCATATTGAGTGCAGCACTTTCACAGCATCATCTTTCAGGATTTGAAATAGCTCAACTGGAATTCCATCACCTACAGTAGCTTTGTTCATAGTGATGCTTTCTAAGGCCCACTTGACTTCGCATTCCAGGATGTCTGGCTCTAGGTGAATGATTACAACATCATGATTATCTGGGTCGTGAAGATCTTTTTTGTACAGTTCTTCTGTGTATTCTTGCCATCTCTTCTTATTATCTTCTGCATCTGTTAGGTCCATACTATTTCTATCCTTTATCGAGCCCATCTTTGCATGAAATGTTCCTTTGGTATCTCTGATTTTCCTGAAGAGATCTCTAGTCTTTCCCATTCTGTTGTTTTCCTCTATTTCTTTGCACTGATCGCTGAGGAAGGCTTTCTTATCTCTTCTTGCTATTCTTTGGAACTCTGCATTCAGATGCTTATATCTTTCCTTTTCTTCTTTGCTTTTCGCTTCTTTTCACAGCTATTTGTAAGGCCTCCGCAGACAGCCATTTTGCTTTTTTGCATTTCTTTTCCATGGGGATGGTCTTGATCCCTGTCTCCTGTACAGTATCACGAACCTCATTCTATAGTTCATCAGGCCATCTATCTATCAGGTCTAGGCCCTTAAATCTATTTCTCACTTCCACTGTATAATCATAAGGGATTTGATTTAAGTCATACCTGAATGGTCTAGTGGTTTTCCCTACTTTCATCAATTTAAGTCTGAATTTGGCAATAAGGAGTTCATGGTCTGAGCCACAGTCAGCTCCTGGTCTTGTTTTTGCTGACTGTGTAGAGCTTCTCCATCTTTGGCTGCAAAGAATATAATCAGTCTGATTTTGGTGTTGACCATCTGATGATGTCCATGTGTAGAGTCTTCTCTTGTGTTGTTGGAAGAGGGTGTTTGTTATGACCAGTGCATTTTCTTGGCAAAACTCAGTTAGTCTTTGTCCTGCTTCATTCTGTATTCCATGGCCAAATTTGCCTGTTCTTCCAGGTGTTTCTTGACTTCCTACTTTTGCATTCCAGTTCCCTATAATGAAAAGGACATCTTTTTTGGGTGTTAGTTCTTAAAGGTCTTGTAGGTCTTCATAGAACCATTCAACTTCAGCTTCTTCAGCGTTACTGGTTGGGTCATAGACTTGGATTACTGTGATATTGAATGGTTTGCCTTGGAAACGAACAGAGATCATTCTGTTGTTTTTGAGATTGCATCCAAGTACTGCATTTCAGACTCTTTTGTTGACCATGATGGCTACTCCATTTCTTCTGAGGGATTCCTGCCCACAGTAGTAGATATAATGGTCATCTGAGTAAAATTCACCCATTCCAGTCCATTTCAGTTCGCTTATTCCTAGAATGTCAACTTTCACTCTTGCCATCTCTTGTTTGACCACTTCCAATTTGCCTTGATTCATGGACCTGACATTCCAGATTCCTATGCAATATTGCTCTTTACAGCATCAGACCTTTCTTCTATCACCAGTGACATCCCCAGCTGGGTATTGTTTTTGCTTTGGCTCCATCCCTTCATTCTTTCTGGAGTAATTGCTCCATTGATCTCCAGTAGCATATTGGGCACCTACTGACCTGGGGAGTTTCTCTTTCAGTATCCTATCATTTTGCCTTTTCATACTGTTCATGGGGTTCTCAAGGCAAGAATACTGAAGTGGTTTGCCATTACCTTCTCCAGTGGACCACATTCTGTCAGATCTCTCCATCGTGACCTTCCCATCTTGGGTTGCCCCACAGGCATGGCTTAGTTTCATTGAGTTAGACAAGGCTGTGGTCCTAGTGTGATAAGATTGACTAGTTTTCTGTGAGTATGGTTTCAGTGTGTTTGCTGTCTGATGCCCTCTTGCAACACCTACCGTCTTACTTGGGTTTCTTGTACCTTGGGCGTGGGATATCTCTTCACGGCTGCTCCAGCAAAGCGCAGCCTTATTGCTCCTTACCTTGGACAAGGGATATCTCCTCACCACCGCCCTTCCTCACCTTCAAAGTGGAATAGCGCCTCTAGGCTCTCCTGCGCCCATGCAGCCATGGCTCCTTGGACGTGGGGTTGGTCCTCCCAGCCACTGCCCCTGACCTCGGATGTGGGGTAGCTCCTCTCGGCTGTTCCTGCGCCATCGCAGTCTGGTACTCTCAGCTGCTGCCCCTGACCTCGGACGTGGGGTAACTCCTCTTGGCCACTGCCCTTTGGGCATGGGGTCCTCCTGGCTTCTGCCCCTGACTTTGGATGTGGGGTGGCTCCTCTTGGCCACGCTTAGTGTGCCGGTCATCGCAGCCACCTGCACTTAGTGGCCATCCACACATACATTCCTATAAATATAATCAAGATTTTTTTTCCCCAAGGTTCTTCCTCCTCCTACATCCCCCAAATCCTAGAGGAACAAGCACTGGAAAACAGCATTTCTTAGAATGTCAATAACAACTAGATGTATTAAACTAGGTCAAATTGAAGTAAATGTTTAAGTTCATCTAGATGAAAACATTCTTCTAATAAAACATGAAGTGATCCCATTGGCAACATCAGTTCAGGCTGATGACGTCAACTCCAGGGCCCAGGAGTCAGAAGACTCAGAGATTGAGTCTCAGTTTCTCTGTTTTCTAGGTGTGTGGTTTTGGCTGATTGTCTGAACCTTACAAGCCTGTTTCTTCATTTGTAAAATGGAGATAATAATACTGTCAATCTTATAAGGTTGTTTCGAGAATGACATGCAATAGTGATTTTAAAGCACCTGATTGCTTAGGGACATAACAAGCACTCTATAAATGTTAGAATAATTTTGAAAATAAATTAGCCTCTAATTGTAAGCTCAACCAGTTTTTGATAAAGTCACATCCATGAAATGTGACTTGTAAGAAAGAAGGTATCTTCTTGATATATGTAACTTTCATTATTTGAGCTGATAATTTATATAGGTGCTGTACATATAGTATATTACATAAATCAACAGTAAACATATTCTGTTACCATAAGCAAGAGTGTATGTAACATTGGTCTGCATGTCATCTTTAACCATTTTTAAAAACTTTTGAGTTTTAAGTTGTTTTTTTTTAAAAAAACAAGTTTTTACAAAACATTTTTAAGGCTTTTAAAAACTTTTGGGCGTTACACAGTTAAAGGTATCAAGCTGATAAATTCTAGTTTGATATTTTCCCACATAGATCACTTGACCTTACAAATCCCTCTTGGATGCCTATAAGCTTGTACCTTTATCTCATATTTACCACATTCTTGCCAGCATGAACCCTTCCAGGGCCCAAAACAGGGCTCTTGTCTAACACTCAGAAATGAATTGTCCGAGGAGATACATGTGCTGACAAAGCAAGACATTTTATCTGGAAAGGGCACCCGAGTGGAGAGCAGAAGGGTAAGGGAACCCAGGAGAACAGCTTTGCCATGTGGCTCGCAGTCTTGGGTCTTATGGTGACGGGATTAGTTTCAGGGTTGTCTTTAGCCAATCATTCTGACCCAGAGTCCTTCCTAGTGGTGCCTGCCTTGTTCAGTCAAGATGGATGCCAGCGAGAAGGATTCTGGGAGGTGGTCAGACATGTGGCATCTCCTTTTGACCTTTCCTGAACTCTTCCAGTGGGTGGTGTCTTATTAGTTCCATGTTCCTTACCAGGACCTTATGCAAATAGTTACTGTGGTGCCTGGCCAGGGTAGGCAGTTTTAGTCAGTGTGCTTCCCCTAACTTGAATATTTTCTTTTCAGATTGCCTGGAAAATCATAAGATAATAAGTTAATTGATCCTTCTATGTCTAGGTATAGAGGCCTTCATGACTTGAGTTAGTTTAGTGTTGTCTTCATTTCAAATACACTCTTTAGTCACGACCTGGGCAGCGTGAAGTGAAAGAGCAAAAGGCTCTGAACTGACATGAGCTGGTTCAGAGTCCAGCTCTTCTGTTTAACAGGTAACAGTCCTCATACCAGTAACGTGACCTCACTTAATCTCAGTTTCCTCATCTGTGAAATGGGGCCAGTACTGCCTGTGCAGCTTGTTGTGAGGCTTAGAGATAACCAGTGTTGTGGTCCAGCACAGTGCTTGGTGCACAGATCTTATCCCCCAGGAGCGGAGAAAAGCTGTCTGCATGTGTATAAATGATGGAGCAGGACAAGACGGGTCCTTCACAAGAGATGTAAACAGAGCCTTAGGAACCCAATGAGAAGAGAGATAAATCCAGGATGGTTTCATGGGAGAGTGTGTTTGGGCTGAGCCTGGAAAGATGGGCAGGATATTAACAGGCTGTGAGAGGAGGGGCAGTTTCAAATGGAAAAAAAAAAAAAAAACTGTGAAAAAAGAGGGACTCAGACCCCCTGTTTGAGTCCGAAGTACAGCATTCTTCTACCAGGGCCTCACGTCTGGCCCTCATTAACCATTACTGCAGTCTTCTCCACGGTGTTTGTTGTTGTTCAGTTGATACTTTTGAACTGTGATGCTGGAGAAGACTCTTGAGAGTCCCTTGGACTGCCGCAAGGAGATCAAACCAGTCAATGCGAAAGGAAATCAACCCTAAATATTCATTGGAAGAACTGATGCTGAAGCTAAACCCCCAATACTTTGGCTACCTGATGTGAAGAGCTGACTCATTAGAAAAGACCCTGATGGGAGAATTTGAGGGCAGGAGGAGAAGGTGTGACAGAGGATAAGATGGTTGGATGGCATCATCGACTCAATGAACATGAGTTTGAGCAAACTCCAGGAGATAGTGAAGGAGAGGGAAGCCTGATGAGCTGTGTCTATGGGGTCGCAAAGAGTCAGATACGACTAAGCAACTGAACAACAACAACTGAACTGCAGTGTTTGAAATCTCACCCACAGAGCCGATGTGCTACTTGGCTCCTTTTCCCAGTTCATTGTAGCTGCTGCTGCTAAGTCGCTTAAGTCGTGTCCGACTCTGTGCACCCCCATAGACGGCAACCCACTAGGCTCCTCTGTCCCTGGGATTCTCCAGGCAAGAATACTGGAGTCGGTTGCCATTTCCTTCTCCAATGCATGAAAGTGAAAGTGAAGTTGCTCAGTCGGGCCCGACTCTTAGCGACCCCATGGACTGCAGCCTACCAGGCTCCTCTGTCCATGGGATTTTCCAGGCAAGAGTACTGGAGTGGGTTGCCATTACCTTCTCCTACTTATTGTAGAGAAGAAGCCAATTCTGACTCCATGTTGAAACTATTTTGTTGACTGTTTTTTTTTGTTGCTTTTGTTAATATAATCATACTGAATGTCCTACCTTAGAGAATCCTGCTCCTCTGCCTGTTAAACTAAAGTGCCTTTGTTCAGAATCCTGACCACCTGTAGATGGCAGGAAGGAAGAAATTAACATATCCCATGCCTGAGTCTTGACATTCTAGGAGATTTGCAAGATTAATGGCCTTTTTACTTTGCTTCCACACCTCCCCATCTCTGATCTATAAAAGAACCTGGCATCCAGACCCCGATAAGATGGTCATTTTGAGGTGCTAGCTTGGCATCTTCTCAGTCAGCGGGCTCCCCAAATAAATTCTCTTCTTCCTGGCCTCAACTCCTCGTCTCTCTGGCCTGTGTGGTGAGCAGAGCAAGCTTGGATTCTGTAACAAATTGAGACCCCATATGTGCTATGTCATGGGACTTCTCAGCACTGTTTGCATCTGGATGTTGGTCAGAACCCAATATGATGATGTATCCTCTGCTGTTTCTATTTCTCTTTTCTTTTAATATTAGTATATTGAATAAGCTAGATAATTCTATGATAAATATTGGTATTATTTATTTGTATATAACGAGTGGCTTATTTTGTTAGCAAATCCTTGGAACCTGACATGAAAGTGAAAGCTTTCTACAAAACAGTGTTTCTACTGTAAGTCTCCACCATCGCTGAAGGGCCTTGGGTGAGCTTCTGGATGATGGCATCAAACCAGTGTCACCGTTTCCTAGTCTGCCTCTCATCTGTGTATCTATTCTTCAGTGAAAATTGGTGAAATTTAACTTAGAGGAAAATAACATGAATAAAAACACCTTCCTGTCAGTGGGAGGAATTGTAATATATGCTCAAGTCAGGCCTTTCCCTCTAATTTAATCAGAAAATGGTGACTAGGAAATTAGCCTGCCTTGGATTTTACTTCAAATCCTCTGAAATGCTTTGCCCATGTGGGGCTCATGCATGAATAATTTTAGAGTCACCAACACACTTGAAGTCCTACCACCAGAGTTGAAGAGAGCCTGTTTCTATCCCCTCATGTACTAATTAAAAGAGTGGATTTATGTGCCTTTTCTAGAGCATGGTTAAGATTTTTGTGTTATGATATGTCACTATTTTGAGAAAGAAACAAAAACAATGTAAAATCAAAGCATAAAAGCTAAGTGGAACAGTTTGCAAGGATTGTCATCAGTGAAATGGAGGCCAAGTAACTCGGGTGTGTGTGTGTGTGTGTGTGTGTGTGTGTGTGTGTGTGTGTATGTGTATGTATGTATGTATGTATAAGGCTTGGAACCTATCTTAAAATGGTTTGCTGTTGTTCATGAAAACCAAAGCAAGAGATGGTATTAATTTCTGAGCTCCAGAAAGAGAGGAAGTGACATAATGATGAATTTTCACAACAGAGCAATTGCTGCCCTTCATTGGATGCACCCAAGTTAAGCTCTGAGTGAGCAGGAAACCTGTGTGTGTCTTTATGTCTTGTGGCTGTCAGGGAGGGTTATGATGGAGACAGTCTCTATCTTTTCCTTGTGGTCGTGTGCTTTGCATGTTGTGATACACACTATGCATGGGATCCCACTGTTGGTTTGAAGAGAAAATAGACATCAGTCACCAATAGCAAGTTATAATCAATTCATGTCCTTTTTCCATTTATGGAGGGTGTTCATACACTTCCTTCGATTCTCACAGCTTGAGTTTAGTGATTCTGGTTTCTGCAGCACATTATGTAGAAGAGGAAAATGAGACTTAGGAAGATCAGAGGACTTGTTTATCATGGAGACCCCAGTGTGCTAGTTTTCTTTCTCCTCAAATTTCTAAAGTAGAGACAGAAGTGAGGGCGTCATCTACAGAAAGGTACTGCTGTGTATCTTAGGTTGATGCCTGAGGGGTTTAATAGGTAATTTGAAGTAAAGATTTCCCGTGTAATAACTGTGTAACTTAAACCTGATTGTTACCTGGTCATTTTGGGGATTTTCTTGTCATTTAAAAAAAATTTTTCCCAGATACTCTGGGGAAAATAGACTGATTTGTCTACTTCTTAAATAATACTCAAATATAACTTATGATAGATTCCCAGATCCTCAAGCCAAAACTTCATATCCTTCTTAACTTTGAGTATTTCCTGCTTCTAAGGGCAAGGATCTACTTAGTCCAACTGATCTGCTTGGTGTCCCTCAGCATGTTGTTTCTTTCCTTTTGGTTTTCCTGCCCAGCCTGCTCTTTCTGTTCCCATTTCTTATACAGACGTCGTCTGTCACACTATGACTTGCCTTAAGTATCACTGTGAAGACTCGGGTCAGGTTTCATCCCTTCTCTGAAAATCAGAAGTGGAGACCAAGATCAGCAAAACTGGCAATTTAAGATAAAACAAGTCCTTCACCAGCCTGGACCACCAGTTCTCACACCTGTGTCTCTAGCACAGACCTTCACACTTGCATGTCCAGCTGCACAGTGATATCACTGAGAGGTCATTTCTGCTTGTCCACAAGAGAAGTGTCCTAAATCTGCCTCCATCATCATCTGCAACTCAATAAATGGTGACCCTGTCCTTCCGCTTCCTCACCCCAAACATCACAGTCCTCTTCTCTTACAACCCACACCCGTCCTGTCAGCAGGTTTTACAGACTCCACCTTCCAAGTATGTCTGGAGTGTGACCCTGTCTCTCCATTTCCACTGCTCCCTAAATTATTCTAGTAGCCTCCTCCCTTGTATCTGCCTTCATCATTCCCCCCGCCCAAAAAAATAAACCAATCTTACTGTCTGTTTATTGCAAAGCACAGAAGTGATTCCTTAAAAACCTCAGACCAGGTCCCTCCTCCCCTTCCCCTCCCCCTTTACTGGCAGTGACACAAGTCTCCTGCTCTGTCTCTGCCCTTACTCCCCTCATTCTTACTCTGCTCTCCTGGCCTCCTTGTCCTGAACCCCTTGGGCATCTCCCTGTGGCCCCTGCACTCACCCCTCCCTCTGTAAGGAGCAGCCTCTCCAGGTCTGCCTGAGCCTCTGCCCCTCCCCCCCAGATCTGCTCACAGCCCCCTCTGAGCAGAGGCTTCACACCCCAGTGTGGACTCCCTCCTTCACTCTCCATCCCCCTGAGCAGCTTCCTTTCCCTTCTCATCCTCAGTACTTGCGCTCAGGTTTATTTTCCATACTGTCTGTCTCCCACCGTGGAGAGGAATTCTAGGGGTTCTGTTTCCTCATGGCTGAATTCACTGTTCTCAGAACAATGGCTCATGTATAGTCAATCCTCAATAAATACCTGTTGAAATGGTTAAATGCATAAATGCTTTGAAAAAATATAGAATGAAAACAAATGAAAAGCCCTGAGAAGTTTTTTTTTAATTTTCCTTGTTACAGTTTCAGTTCAGTTCAGTTCAATTGCTCAGTCATGTCCGACTCTTTGGGACCCCATGAGTCGCAGCACGCCAGGCCTCCCTGTCCATCACCAACTCACAGAGTTCACTCAGACTCACGTCCATCGAGTCAGTAATACCATCCAGCCATCTCATCCTCTGTCATCCCCTTCTCCTCCTGCCCCCAATCCCTCCCAGCATCAGAGTCTTTTCCAATGAGTCAACTCTTCGCATGAGGTGGCCAAAGTACTGGAGTTTCAGCTTTAGCATCATTCCTTCCAAAGAAATCCCAGGGCTGATCTCCTTCAGAATGGACTGGTTGGATCTCCTTGCAGTGCAAGGGACTCTCAAGAGTCTTCTCCAACACCACAGTTCAAAAGCATCAGTTCTTCGGTGCTCAGCCTTCTTCACAGTCCAGCTCTCACATCCATACATGACCACAGGAAAAACCATAGCCTTGACTAGATGGACCTTTGTTGGCAAAGTAATGTCTCTGCTTTTCAATATGCTATCTCGGTTGGTCATAACTTTTCTTCCAAGGAGTAAGTGTCTTTTAATTTCATGGCTGCAGTCACAATCTGCAGTGATTTTGGAGCCCCCCAAAATAAAGTCAGCCACTGTTTCCATTGTTTCCCCATCTATTTCCCATGAAGTGATGGGACCGGATGCCATGATCTTCATTTTCTGAATGTTGAGCTTTGAGCCAACTTTTTCACTCTCCACTTTCACTTTCATCAAGAGGCTTTTTTAGTTCCTCTTCACTTTCTGTTTAGTCACTATGAAATAAGCCCATTGTTGTTGATTAAACACTTGTATGAAGAACTGATGCTAAAAGGTTAGGATGGCAGGAGAACACATTTTAAATCTTTTTCTTTTTTCCCTTTTCTATCTCCATACAGGATTTGCAGAATTTGAAGGAAAGAGATCTAACTGTGACAGGAGATGGAGGAACCCCACTGAGTGAAGGACAGAAAGCCCGGGTCAGCCTCGCCAGGTAAGTGGGGTTTCAGTTGCCATCCGCCCCTCCTCCTCTGTGGCTCCTAGTGGACCTGAGCACACAGACCCCACTCACAAGGTGGGCCTGTGTGAAGCAGGGTCTTGGCCCTTTCCCTGGGCTTGTGGAAGGAACCTGGAGTTGTTAGACACCATCATGATTCAGAGATGAGACCCAGGCAATGTGAAGTGTCCTCTCCTGATGTCTCTCTCTGTTTTCTAGAGCCGTGTATCAGGACGCAGACATCTACCTCCTGGACGATCCACTCAGTGCAGTGGACGCAAGAGTCAGCAGGCACTTGTTTGAACTGTGAGTTTGGTCCTGTTTTCTATCATCTCTGCTTTCCAGGAACCCTGTAGAGATCAGGGAAGAGAGCTCAGGAAAGCCTTTGTGCTGGAGACTCAGCTCACTCTGTCCTGGTGTCCCTCCCTTCCCTCCACAGAAGACCCATCATAGAGAAATTTTGCATCATGATGAGGTCAGGACAGGAAAATACAGCAGTTGCTTCCAGTGTGTGTAGGACAGTGGGGTCCATGCTTTAGGGAGTGAGGGATACATGACAGATTCCCCTGTTACTTGCACTTGATGGATCCAGACATTGTGGATGGATCCAAACCCCAGGGATAAGAAGGATGATGTAAAGTTTTAAAATCAGAGAGTAGGACTTGGTAACCTGGTAATTGGCTGCCAATTCTTTTCCTTTGTCATTTGCTGAAGGCACATTAGAAGTGAATTTTTCCTGTTGGTTTATGCTTATTATTCTGTTGGTTTAGAAATACTTAGTAAAGTATTTACAAATGATTTAGAATTTACAGATGATTTATTCCACATCTGAGTATGGCTCAATTATTTAACATTTCTTCATGGATACTTACTAAAATTAATACTTAGACCCACATGTAGGGTTAACTTGAATTTGAAACTCAGTATCTTTTGGAATCTTTCTGAAGTCCTGACTCTTATTTTGTGTTTCTGGAATTTGTTGTCAGTGGCTCTTTCTTGGCCACAGAACTCCTGGAGAACAGGTCTGTTGCTTCTCTGTCCCAACACATGCTGACTGAGGCCTCTGGTGGAGTCTAGACTGACATCTTTGAAAGTCTCATGAATTCGCTTTTTCTGAAGCAGCCTCCACATCTACCCCATGGTTAGTTCCCTTGCTGTCGTTCACCTTGTTAAAGACAATGAGCCTTCCAGCTGCATATCAGCACCCTGCTGTATGCACTGAGATCGATACCCTTACAGATGTTCCTGCACAGAACCTCTTACTTTACAAGGAGGACAGTGATCCAGGAGAGGGGAAGGACCCACACTGGGCAGAATAAGGGAGACTAGGACACAGCCCTCATTCCTGCCACCAAGGAACCTGTCTCTGTGTGGAGCTTGTTAAGACAGATGCCAGGGGAAAGCTCAGCAGAGTCAAGGTTTAGAGAGTTTTGATACAGGATACAGTAAATGCTAAGTGGAAGTTGCAGCTGGAGACTTTCACTGAAGTTGGAAAGCTCCCTGTGCCCAGGGCTGGGAGGGAAGTGCCCTGGGGGCCTGCAGGCTGGGCAGGTGTGTGGAGGCTGAGAAGAGGACCCAGTTCCTTTCCTGAAGGAAGAGTAGAAGCTCAGGTATGGAGGGAGGAGGAAGCAGGGCTGTGAGGAGAACAGCAGGTGTGTCCTTGTCTGAAGGAGGTGGGGTGTTTGGCAGAGAGAAGCTATTTGGAAATTCTCGCTGTCAGGTTCTGTGTTACTTTGCTGGGGCTGTCTGTCCAGGCTGCTCTCACAGGAGACCACAGCCTGGGAAGCTTATAAAAAACAAAAATTTATCCCTCAGGATTCTGGAGGCTGGAAAAGTCCAAGCTGAGGGTGCTGAGAGATTCAGTGTCTGGTGAGGGCACGATTCCCATGTCCTCACATGGGGAAGGGGTGAGGGAGCCCTGTGGGTCCCCTTTGTAAGGGCACTAATCTCTTTCATGTTGGCTCCACCCTCATGACCTGTCACTTCCCAATAGCTACACTTCTAGTACACAGTGGGAACTAGGTTTCAATATATGAATTTTGAGGACAAAAACATTCAGTCTATAGCAACTTGTCAAAGTTGGGGTGCTTAAAGAACAGAAATTCATTTTCTTACAGTCCTTGAGGCTGGAAGTTCGCCGTGTAGGCAGGTTTGGTTTCTGATGAGAATGTTGTCCTTGGCTGCTGGTGGCGTCTGCCTCGCTGTGTCCTCATATGATCTTCTGTCCATGTGCACCCCTGTCTCTGTCCTTTAAAAAAAATATTAAAATATAATTGATTTACGTTATTATGTTAATTTCTTTGTATGGCAAAGTTACTCAGTTATATACATACATACATTCTTTTAAATATTCTTTTCCATTATGGTTTATCTCGGATTATCAAATATAGCTCGCTACACTATACTGTAGGACCTTGTTGTTTATCCATTCTACACATAGTACTTCACATTCTGTTAACCCCAAATTCCCAGTCCATCCCTCCCCACACCCCTTCCACCCATGCAACCATAAGTCTGTTCACTATGTCTGTGAGTCTGTTTCTGTTTTGTCAATAGGTTCATTATTGCCATATTTTAGATTCTACATGTAAGTGATATCATATGATATTTGTCTTTCTCGTTCTGACTTACTTCACTTAGTATGATAACCTCCAGGTCCATCCATTTTTCTGCAACTGGCATTCTTTTTCCTTTTTTTATGGCTGAGTAGTATTACATTCTCTCCATGTACCACAACCATTCGTCTGTCGGTAGATATTACGTTGTTTCCATGTTTGGCTATTGTGAATACTGCTGCTATGAATATAGGGATACATGTCTTTTTGGTGTATGGTTTTGTGCATATATATGCCCAGGAGTGGGATTACTGGAATATAAGGTAATTCTACTTTTAGTTTTCTGAGGATCCTCCATGCTGTTTTCTACAGTGCCTGAAGCAACTTTCATTCCCAGCAGTAGTGTAGGAGGGCTCCCTTTTCTCCACACCCTCTCAGCCATTGTTATTTTAGTGTTGACCATTCTAACTGGTGTGAGGTGATGCCTCATTGTAGTTTTGATTTGCATTTCTCTGATAATTCCCAAGGGTGAGCTCCTTTACATGTGCCTATTGGCCGTCTGTATGTGTCTTTTGGAAAAGTGTCTATTTAGTCTTCTGCACATTTTTTGATCAGATTTTGTTGTTGTTCAGTTGTATGAGCTGTTTGTATATTTTAGAAATTAAGCCCTTGTTGGTCACATTGTTTGCAAATATTTTTTCCCAGTCTATAGGTTGTCTCTTCATTGTGTTTATGGTTTCCTTTGCTGTGCAAAATCTTGTAAATTTGATTAGGTCCTATTTGTTTATTTTTTTAATTAAAAAAATAATTGTGGCCATACCTGGTCTTTGTTGCTGTGATGGTTTTTCTCTAGTTGTGACGAGCAGGGACTACTCTCTATTTGTGGTGTGTGGACTTCTCATTGAGATGCCTTCTCTTGTTGCAGAGTATGGGGTCCTGCATGTGTGGGCTCAGTGGTTCCAGCTCCTGGGCTCCAGAGCTCAGCAGGTGGGATCTTCTGGGACCAGGAATGGATCCTGTGTCTCCTGCACTGGCAGGTGGATTCTTTACCACTGAGCCACCATATTTTTCTTTATATTTCTATTGCCTTAGAAGACTGACCTAAGAAAACATTGGTATAATTTATGTCGGAGAATATTTTGCCTTTAATCTCTTCTAGGAGTTTTATGGTGTCACATCTAATGATAAAGTCTTTAAGCCATTTTTAGTTTATTTGGTGCATGGTGCATAACTTCATTGATTTACATGCCTGTGTTTCTGTCCTTATGTCTTAGTCTCCTCTTCATCTAAGCACACCAGTCAGATCAGATTAGGTGCAATGTATTTAAGGGTAACAATTACTTCTTTATGGTCCCTGTCACCAAATTCTAAGGTGCTAGTAACTAACATGACATGTGAATTGGAGGGGGACATGATTGGTGTAGAGCAGGCCTAGAATAGCAAAGTAAAAAGACTTCAGCAGAGTCAGTAGGTATGTGAGGAGCTCTGAGCTCTGGACACAAGGATCTAGGATTCCACATCCACTAACGGGATTGTTAGACTTTGCTGGAAACTGCCCAAATATAAGATGTTCTTAGTGTTGGGGTGATGAAAGAGTTGTGGAGATGGATGGTAGTGATGGCTGCACAACAATGTGAATGTACTTAATGCCACTATATGGCTATATGATTAAAATGGTAAATTTCATGTTAGGTATATTGTAACACACATACACACAAACCTGCATAGTAGCACTTAATCTTTGAGAACAGGAGAGAACAGGGTGAATGACACATAGCATGGCCTCCAGCTCTGATCTGACCCCCCCTTTCCCAGCCTCTCCTGTTCATGACTTGAATTTTCCCTTAGAGAAGTGTCTTGTGTCTTGTCATGAGTTCAGTGACAGGCACTAGTGCTGTGACAGGGATTCCTCACCCCCACCCTCCTGGCGTCATGAGTATCTTAGCCTCCTTGTTCCAAGTACCCCACCCTGAACTCACAAATGCGGTTACCCCATCTTGTGAGCATCTGCACATGTTCTCCATCAATGCAGGAACAGATTCTGTTGGTCATAGCATCCATGTCACAGGGAGAGGAGAGCAAGGCATTTTGGTGCCAAGTAGAGTGTGCTGATCACAGAAGTTCTCCTGAGTTCTTTTTCAAACACAGGAGATATTTATAAAATCCTCTCAAATATTTTGGGTGTACCACTTTGGATATATACTTGATAGAAGCAAGCTTAAGACTGTTGTTCATAATCAGAACCACACACTCTCTTGGGAAATTTAAAGCAGAGAGTGTGAAAGCAATTTAGGAAACCACTCAGCAGCAACTGGAGAGTGTTCTCAAGTTAGAGAATCAGATGGAACAATATGCTGTGAGATATGGTGGTTGTGTGGAAACTTGGTCATGGGGAGGGTTTTGCATTAAAAGTGAATGAATTACACTTCTACTTACTGTTAACAGTTTCCTTCAGTCATGAATTCATATCCAAGGTCATTGAGGTTCATGACTTTTACAACTTTATGCTGTGAACATGGTGGATTCTAGTACCTACAGAAGGTGAGGGGCCTTACATGAACTGATGCAGTCTCACCTGTGTCCAGCCATGGATCCCATCCTGGTTCAGCCCCATATCACCAGACCCCTGCCTCCTGCATCATCAGCTCTTGGGGTTTGTCCTAATCAGATTCCCACACTGCTGTCTACACAGCTCACCACATGTTCCAGCCTTTTATGGACACTGCCCACTCCCCACCCCCAACCCTGCCCCATTAAGGAAGCAGCTCCAGGTCCTCAAACAGGCTTGCTTCTTCTGCCCCCATCAGCCTTTCCAGCTCGTCCCCACACCCACTCGGTATCCAGCTGTGCTGGCTCTGTGGGGCTCCTTTCTCACCCCCGTCTGTCTGTACACACTGGTCCCTCTGTTCAGAGCCAGGGAGCAGTGCACAGGACACAGAAGGAAGGTGGAAGAAAGGACCTGCCATTCCCTCCTTCTCCTCCAGGGGGCGCCCTGCCCTTCGTCTTCCCACAACCCTCAGTGGGTGCACTTGATGATTTATGAGTCCCCTTGCCACCTATAAACTATGAATGCAGGAAGGTGCCTCAGCCCAGCATCTTCTGTCCCAGGAACCCTGCACCTGCTGTGCCTTCTTCCATGCTGTTTCCCTAGATAGTCACAGGGCTCCCATGTCTCCATATCTAAGACAGCAACTCCCCTTGTTTTTCCTTCAGAGCACAGGTCACAGCCCAATAGCACATTTTCTGTACTTGTTCAGGGTGTCCTCTACACGGTGCAGAGTATTCTCTTCTATCTTGACCTGTGGGTGGGTCCTCAGCACTTAGGAGAGTGCCTGGCTCCTCAACAAACCTCTGCTGATTGAATGAATGGAGGTGGGGACTCTCTCTGTCTTATTTGTATCACCTTCACCATGGGATGTGTCCCCTCTTAATACAGCCCTTATATAGGATTATATGTGGGATCATAGAATTAACACAGCCTTTATATAGGAATAACTGTTATTCAACTGGTTGCTGACTCAATCATTTCTATGGCATGACTTGGAAATCTTTAAAAACTTGGAAAAGAGTGTATTTTTCTAGTGACTTGGATGAAAGCATTATTTAGGAAAAGTTCCAAGCCATCAACTGATCACTTCATTGTAATTACTTGTATTACCTTATCTGTGATGGAATGTTAGGAAGAAAACATCTTAAAACTTCTGGGTTGATTCATCTTGAACGTAACACCCCCATCATATTTGATTAACATCCACCTTTAGGGACTATTGGCAGGCAATTATGAATTAAGGAGAAAAAATTCTGTTTGAAAACTTTAGTTCTAAATTGAAAAGGTGTTAACCTTTTACGAACACTGAGCTGACGGATGTCTAAAGGTGAGAATGAATCCTTTTGGACTTAACAAAGCAATGGTGTATGTTTCTACATCCAGGGGTCTTGCTTTTGATCACAGACCCAGTGTCCAGAGTGTCCCCTTAGGACTTTTCTATCCTGAGTCCAAAGCACATGACTGCTTGTGGTTATGGAGGAGTGAAGAAGGGGCCTGACCTTTACTGAGTGGATTGGTGGTTTGATTTGTCAGAATGTGTGGATGAGTTGTCACTGACCTTGTTTTGAGATGAAGAAATTGAGGTTGGGTTGCTCGTCTGACGTCAGTTTTGTGAGAGGGGCTGAGATGCAGTCTGCTGGCTCCAGACTCTCCATCTGACTCACTCACAGGCTGAGCTGTGGCTCAGGTTCCTGAGATTTGCTCTGTGAGGGGCTGGGGCACCCAGAGTACCTGCCTGGAGCCCTGCCTGTGGTCACCAGGGCCCCAGACTCAGCCATTTGCTTCCCTGGAGGGGTTGTGAACCCTGTGGGATGAGACTACAGCTGAGTCCCTAGGGGTCTACATTTGAAATGTAGGAGTAGTTTTTTTCACTGTGAAAAAAATTTAAGGTTGAAGACTGAGGGTGTCTTGACTAAGAGAACTGATGGGTCCTCTGAGCCACTGGATGATTTCCACTGTGATTTGGGCCTTTTGGATTCTGTTCTTTTACTTTCATGTTTGGAAGGTGTTCAGTCCTAATGAAAGAAGACTTGCTTCCTAGATGGAACTGGGATTGTTGTAGAGAGTGACAGAGGCCATGCTGACATTTATTTTATATCTAACATTCTTTGGGAAGAAGTGTCTAACAAATGCACTCTGGCAAAGATTACCAAGAATTGATTAATTTTTTGTTGTGACTATTTACATCATTTGCCGGGGTCCAGCCTCAGCTGATCCAGGGAGTTCGAAGCGGGGACGGCGTCGGCAAGGATCAGGATACAATAGCTTCAATTAGATATTAATTAAAGATGTAAAGAGTAATAGAATGAGGATAGCTCAGTAGGAAAATTCAGTGGAGAAAAGAGGCTGAGTAGCTTGGTTTACGCGGGAGACCAATAAAACTTCAAGACAAGAAGCTTGCACCACTTATGTAGGCCACAGGCGTCCTTCTATTCTCCCGAAGGAGAGGAGACACTGAGGCCTCCCCAGTCGGATCTTAGAAGCCCAGGCATAATTAGTAAGCATGGTGAGTTCCGCGCTCCAGATGGAGACTCAGCCAGAGTGAGAGAGAGAGCGACATGGGGAGACCAGTATTTCGAGAAACTGATCCCAATTCTTTATTTTCCATGGTCTACTTTTATACACTGAGATGTTATTCAAAAGTCACACGGGGTCAGCAGTCCTGACTTTTATCAGTCAGGTGCTTCATACAAATGTATACAGAGGTCTTAGGGGTGTTACATCATCTTCTGGCCAGGGGGCCTGCTGACAATTTATGACCCTCTCCTTGTGACAGCAGTCAGTTAACCAGGACACTTATTTCTCCAGGGGTGATTATTCTTAAAACAGACGCCACCCAAATAAAGTTACATTCCTATAGTGTGAGGGTGTAGTGGGTTTTAGTTAAGGAAAGAATTTACTTAGCCTAAGGTCTAATGTGATTAATATCAAAGGTTAATACTTATTTCTTCTGTATATTCATTAATGTGTGTAAGGGCAGGGGGTATGGAGACTTAGCAACAAACATTGGCTCAACAAATGAAAAACCCTTCACCAATACAATTTCTAATCAGCCCATTATACTTATACTAATAGTTTTCTAACTTTTCTAAGGAAACTGTTTTTAGAAGGTTTAAAGCATCTCGTGCCTCTCATGGTTGGGAGGCTGTGAGCAATCACATGTGGCCGGACAAGCCTGTCAGGCAGGCTAGAGAACCTTCAGAGGAGTTTGTAGGTTAAAACACTCTTGTCACACCCAGGAGTTTTTATTAACTGGAGCTCTAGGTTAACTCCTTCTCTGAAAGAGGTGGTGGGGGACAGCCCCCCGTAAAGTCAGAGGTGTAGGTGGAAGCACAAAATGGTAAAGCAGGCAGGCTCTGGTTATGGGGGTAGATGCTCGACGATTTCCAGGGGGACTCCTGAGGCTTGATCCCGCCTTTGCGTATGTCGAGCCTCCTTCCTCATAACCTTTGCCATGGGTGGAGTGCCTCACGCTGGCCCCCAACAATCATTAATTATAAATAATCACCTAGAAAGCTAAGAATGTACACATTTTTAAATGACATGGCTCCCTCTTCTCCCATTCCCAAATAGTGATAAAATAGTGTTTTAGTTTAGTCAAGTTTTGAAATCTCAGTATTACTCAGTTGTTTTCCTTTATGAAACATGTAAATAATTGTTAAGCTGAGTTTTAGAGGAAAAGACTTAGCTGGTAGTGCCTCCTTCACTGGACTGATTTTAAGAATTTTTTGTAGCAGTAGATTCAAATTTGCTGCTGATAAATTTAAGAACCTAGTTGGATTAATTGACTATGTTTATTTATTATTGATTTGGCATTTAAACTAAAGATCTGTGGTTGCTATGTGGTCTTTGTCTCACTGTTTTTAAAATAGGTTTTCAGTTTGAGGCACTCCATTAATGTGCTTTTGGTTTCTGTACCTTTTACATTTATAGGTGTGTTCGTCAGGCCTTGAAGGAGAAGATCACAATTTTAGTCACTCATCAGTTGCAATACCTGAAAGAGGCAAGTCAGATTCTGATATTGAAAGATGTAAGTAATTTCTAGAAGTCTGTGGAATTGCTAGCCCTCAGATGTGTTGGGAGAAGGCAATGGCACCCCACTCCAGTACTCTTGCCTGGAAAATCCCATGAACGGAGGAGCCTAGTAGGCTGCAGTCTGTGGAGTCGCAAAGAGTCAGACACGACTGAGCGACTTCACTTTCACTTTTCACTTTCATGCATTGGAGAAGGAAATGGCAACCCACTCCAGTGTTTTTGCCTGGAAAATCCCAGGGATGGCGGAGCCTGTTTGGGCTGCCATCTATGGGGTCGCACAGAGTCGGATACAACTGAAGTGACTTAGCAGCAGCAGCAGCAGCAGTAACAGCAGTGTTGAAGGACAGACCTCCTTTCTGGTCACTTTCCTTGGATGCATGGTAAACACCCTCTTCTCCCTCAGTTTTTCACCCTCTTTTCAGAGCTGGTGTTCACACCTTGGAGGATGAATCTAAAGCTCTGTAGAAGTGTCACTATTACACTCTAAGCCATATAAACCCTAAAGTGTGTAAGAGTGCAGCCACAGGATTATTGAATCATCCCTGCTCTAATGAAATTTGTTAAGGATAATGATGCAATTTTATTTAGAACTTTTTATTTTCCTCTTCCTTGACTTAAGTCAAAGTGTATTACTTACAAATTAGAGATTCTAAGATCTGTTGGTATCCAAGAGATTCTCATACATAGTTTGCCTAAAGAGCATCTTCCATTAACTCCAGAAGTGAGGTTGGGTAGCCGAGCACCTGGATCAGAGATGCCCTCTCTGCTGGTGTCTCCAGTTGCTAGTCTCCCTGCCCAGGTCTCTTGTGTGTGCAGCAGGAGGACAAGGCTCTGCCTTCACGGGGCTCCTGTTCTTATGGGGATGGATGTGACAAAGAGGGAGTGAGAGTGACATCCTAGCCTCTCTAAAGAGCTGGTGCCTCATGGGGTCTGAGTGACATGAAGATGGGGGTCACACAGTCACCTAGGGGAGGGGTCTGAGGCAGGGAGTCCTGAGGAAGGAGCTGAACTGGCAGGTTGGAGGAACAGCAGGAAGACAAGTGTGTCTGAGGAGAGTGAGCAGGGGATGTGGAGGGAGCTGGTCTCTGAGCAGTGGCCAGGGGACCAGAACTGGCATGGAAGTCTTGGATGGTCCAGAGCAGAACAGCGATGTGGTCTGATATCAAATTTGAGAGATTTCTCTAATGGTCACTGGAGGGGTGACAGGGAAGCAATTCCGGGTCTTAGTAAAGCTGAGAAGACAGAAGTGTGGGCTCAGGCTAGAGTATCAGTTTCTAGAGCTGCTGTAACCAAGTACTGCAAACTGGGTGACTTAAAACAGCGGAAGTTTATCGTCTCCCTGCTCTGGAGGCCACAGGTCCCAAATCCAGGTGCTGGCAGGGCTGTGTTCTCCCTGAAGGCTCCAGGGGAGAATCCTTCCTTCCAGCCTCTGGTGTTCGCCAGCCTTCCTTGTGTTCCTTGGCTTCCAACTGCAGCACTATGTTCTCTGCCTCTGATACCACTTGGCCACTGTCCCCGTGTCTGGGCCTCTTCTCATAAGATCATCAGTCATATTGGATTTAGGGTCACCCTGCACCAGTGCGACCTCATCTTAACTTGATTACATCTGGAAAGACTCTGTTTCCAAATAAGGTTATGTTCACACGTGTCACGTTTGAACTTATCTTTTTGAGGAGGCAGCACCATCCAACCCACAGCTCCTAGCATAGTTGGGAGGTGGGGTTTAGTGAGAAGTTTTCAGACTTGGTGGTAGTTTGATGCTTCACTTTTTGGCTCATTTACATCTGGTCCTCAGCATCTTTTTCTTTACCACCTGAATGTTCCACAGAACTTGGTCAGATACTTGACTTATGAAATAAATCTCTGCTCCAAGAAAGATTATTAAAATACAGAACCTCTGTCGCTCTGGAAGCAGTTCCATGTGTCTCCTCTAGGAATGTGACTCCTCTCCACTCCTGTAGGAATGGGGAGAGGAGCTAAGGTTTTTCAAGCTTGAGAGCAGTTGATTTCATGTACAAAAGGGGCACTTCTAGTGTGTAAATCCCAGTGTTGACAGTGTTATGAGCACAGGATTCGTGGGCAGGAGAATAACCTACTTACCAGTCCCTAGATGTTTTCAGTTCAGTTCAGTCACTCAGTTGTGTCTGACTCTTTGGGACCCCATGAATCGCATCACGCCAGGCCTCCCTGTCTATCACCAACTCCCAGAGCTCACTCAGACTCACGTCCATCGAGTCAGTGATGCGATCCAGCCATCTCCTCCTCTGTCGAACCCTTCTCCTCTTGTCCGCAATGCCTCCCAGCATCAGAGTATTTTCCAATGAGTCAACTCTTCACATGAAGTGGCCAAAGTACTGGAGTTTCAGCTTTAGCATCATTCCTTCCAAAGAAATCCCAGGGCTGATCTCCTTCAGAATGGACTGGTTGGATCTCCTTGCAGTCCAAGGGACTCTCAAGAGTCTTCTCCAACACCACAGTTCAAAACCATCAATTCTTCAGCACTCAGCCTTTTTCACAGTCCAGCTCTCACATCCATACATGACCACAGGAAAAACCACAGACTTGACTAGATGGACTTTTTTTGGCAAAGTAATGTCTCTGATTTTGAATATGCTATCTAGGTTGGTCATAACTTTCCTTCCAAGGAGTAAGCGTCTTTTAATTTCATGGCCACAGTCACCATTTGTAGTGATTTTGGAGCCCAGAAAAATGAAGTCTGACACTGTTTCCACTGTTTCCCCATCTATTTCCCATCAAGTGATGGGACCGGATGCCATGATCTTCATTTTCTAAATGTTGAGCTTTTAGCCAACTTTTTCACTCTCCACTTTCACTTTCATCAAGAGGCTTTTGAGTTCCTCTTCACTTTCTGCCATAAGGGTGGTGTCATCTGCATATCTGAGGTTATTGATATTTCTCCTAGCAATCTTGATTCCAGCTCATGCTTCTTCCAGTCCAGCATTTCTCATGATGTACTCTGTATATAAGTTAAATAAGCAGGGGGACAATATACAGCCTTGACGTACTCCTTTTCCTATTTGGAAGCAGTCTGTTGTTCCATGTCCAGTTCTAACTGTTGCTTCCTGACCTGCATATAGGTTTCTCAAGAGGCAGGTCATGTGGTCTGGTATTCCCATCTCTTTCAGAATTTTCCACAGTTTATTGTGATCCACACAGTCAAAGGCTTTGGCATAGTCAATAAAGTGGAAATCGATGTTTTTCTGGAACTCTCTTGCTTTTTCCATGATCCACCAGATGTTGGCAATTTGGTCTCTGTTTCCTCTGCCTTTTCTAAAATCAGCTTGAACATGAGGAAATTCACGGTTCACATATTGCTGAAGCCTGGCTTGGAGAATTTTGAGCATTACTTTACTAGCATGTGAGATGAGTGCAGTTATGTGGTAGTTTGAGCATTCTTTGGCATTGCCTTTCTTTGGGATTGGAATGAAAACTGACCTTTTCCAGTCCTGTGGCCACTGCTGAGTTTTCCAAATTTGCTGGCATATTGAGTGTAGCACTTTCATGGCATCATCTTTCAGGATTTGAAATAGCTCAACTGGAATTCCATCACCTCCACTAGTTTTGTTTGTAGTGATCTTTATAAGGCCCACTGGACTTCACATTCCAGGATGTCTGGCTCTAGGTCGATGATCACATCCTCGTAATTATCTGGGTCATGAAGATCTTTTTTGTACAGTTCTGTGTATTCTTGCCACCTCTTCTTAATATCTTCTGTTATGTCCATACCATTTCTGTCCTTTATCGAGCCCATCTTTGCATGAAATGTTCCCTTGGTATATCTAATTTTCTTGAAGAGATCTCTAGTCTTTCCCATTCTGTTGTTTTCCTCTATTTCTTTTTATTGTTCACTGAGGAAGGCTTTCTTATCTCTTCTTGCTATTCTTTGGAAATCTGCATTCAGATGCTTATATCTTTCCTTTTCTCCTTTACTTTTCACTTCTCTTCTTTTCACAGCTATTTGTAAGGCCTCCCCAGACAGCCATTTTGCTTTTTTGCGTTTCTTTTCAACGGGGATGGTCTTGATTCCTGTCTCCTGTACAATGTCACGAACCTCATTCCATAGTTCATCAGGCACTCTATCTATCAGATCTAGGCCCTTAAATCTATTTCTCACTTCCACTATAGAATCATAAGGGATTTGATTTAGGTCATACCTGAATGGTCTAGTGGTTTTCCCTACTTTCTTCAATTTAGGTCTGAATTTGGTAATAAGGAGTTCATGATCTGAGCCACAGTCAGCTCCCAGTCTTGTTTTTGTTGACTGTATAGAGCTTCTCCATCTTTGGGTGCAATGAACATAATAAATCTGATTTTGGTGTTGACCATCTGATGATGTCCATGTGTAGAGTCTTCTCTTGTGTTGTTGGAAGAGGGCGTTTGCTATGACCAGTGCATTTTCTTGGCAAAACTCAGTTAGTATTTGCCCTGCTTCATTCAGTATTCCAAGGCCAAATTTACCTGTTACACCAGGTGTTTCTTGACTTCCTACTTTTGCATTCCAATTCCCTATAATGAAAAGGACATCTTTTTTGGGTGTTAGTTCTAAAAGGTCTTGTAGGTCTTCATAGAACTGTTAAACTTCAGCTTCTTCAGCATTATTGGTTGAGGCATAGACTTGGATTACTGTTATATTGAATGGTTTGCCTTGGAAACGAATGTCTTAGATGTTTTAGAGTCCCCTATCGCTTCCTTTGAGGGCACTGCCCCCAGTTTTAGTACTTACAAAATAACTGTTTGTCCACTGGTGGGCACTCTTGGATGAGTTGGAGTCCATCCTCATTGTCGGGTCTCTCTCTTGTAGCAGAGGGGAGATGGCTGCCCCCTTGTCCCCTCAGAATTGTCAGCACTTGGCTGCTGAGTGAAATTTCTGTCTTTGTACTTCTAGTCATTTCATTGTGCATATTAGAGATATGAAGTTGTGAGTAGTGATTTTAGTAAAGAGGTATGTGAATTTTTCCTGCCAAGTGGAACAAGACACAATATATCCTGCATAATTTTCTAGTTCTGCAGTATCAGATGGTACCCAGATGCTTCACTGGGTTTCTCCCAGTGGCTCACCTCAGGACATAGGGTGAGAGGGGTCCAAGCTAGGGTCCTGGGCCATCTTCTTCCACCTGACCTGCATTAACCAGGGCTGCTCTCATTTGATGAGTTTTGCATCCTGAGAATTTTTTCCCTAAAGTTTTATTTGCCACTCAATGATCACCTGAATCTTGTTTCAGGGTCAGAAATAGTGAAACATCTGCACATTATTTTGACTTTATAAGGGAGGGAAACTGCAATGATGTGTCACACGTGTTCAAAGAACATGATTAGATTGGCTGTAGTTTAAGCAGCTGCCTGATTGGGGAAGCCTGGTTGGTTGCTTGTGGTCAGTTGGTGTAAAGTTTTGTCTTGGATCTGTGTGCACTGATTGTGGCTTAGGTTTTGGTTTACAGGCACAGACTGTCAAGGCATTAGAGCCACCCCAACCTCATGGCCTCTTTGTTTAATTATTTTAACAGATGGAATATTGAATTTTCATTTGGGAACTTCGTTGATCCTTGTGTCTCTCTAATGCACTCTAAGTCCTCCAGACAGTTGTAAGGACCATGAATATGCAGCTTATGGTTCTCTGTTCAAGGCTGGTTCCTACATGTCCTGTCCCAGCCAGGGCACATGATACTGTGATAGTGAAGGTGGTCAGTGAAATTTAATGAGCGACTGTTACCTATGCAGATGTGCTCGTGCCCACCTCTGTGTCAGTAATTTTCTTTTCTGGAATACTCTCCCCAGGGTTTTAATTTTTTTTAAATTTTGCTTGTCACATGAGGTTTCTCTGAGTTCTCTTGTCTCTAGAGACTGTGCTGATCCTCCCAGCAACTTCTGTACTTCTTGCTTCCCTAAGTGCCTATGGTAGTTATGTGAACAGCCTCCATTTTTAACCCACAAGCACACATTTCTTTCAAATACCCCAGCACTTAACACAGGGTTTGGCAGAGAACAGAATGCTCAGTTCTGTTTGAGTTGGCTATATTTCTCAACAAGAATTCTAGACCCAGGTATCTTTTATTTTCTTCAAAAATAATAATTTAAGACCAGATAACTTTTCTTGCAGAGAAGGCAATGGCACCCCACTCCAGTACTCTTGCTTGGAAAATCCCATGGACGGAGGAGCCTGGAAGGCTGCAGTCCATGAGGTCACACAGAGTTGGACATGACTGAAGTGACTTAGCAGCAGCAAATTTCTTGATTAGTATTCCGGTTGGTTTAATATTATCGAGGGCTTCCCTGGTGGCTCAGATGGTAAAGAATCTGCCTGCAATGTGGGAGACCCGGCTTCAATCCCTGGGTCAGGAAAATCCTTGGAGAAGGGAATGGCAACCAACTCCAGTATTATTGCCTGGAGAATCCCATGGACAGTGGAGCCTAGCAGGCTACAGTCCATGGTGTTGAAACGAGTCAGACACAACTGAGCAGCTAACAATATTATCAAATGTAAATTAATTCCTCTCAATTTTTTAAATTTTATTTTAGGACAAAACGGTGGAAAGGGGGACTTACTCTGAGTTCCTGAAATCTGGGGTAGATATTTTTTCCCTTTTTGAGAAGAGAAATAAGCAGCCTGGATCATCTCCAGTTCTGGGAACTCCTACTCTGATCTCTGAGTCTTTGGATCGGTCTCCATCGTCTCCCAGACCCTCCTTAAAAGATGCAGTTCCAGAAGACCAAGATGTGAGTTTCTATCCTGCAGAATGCCTGAGTCTGTCTGCTTTTGGTGGCCTCATGGACCTTCAGTCTGCTCTGCTCATGACATCTTTATTTGTCCCAAAGTAGATCCTAAGGTTCCCAAAGTCTTATTCCATGGAATGGATAGAAGAACAGGAAAGGAGCAAGCCTGCTTGGAGTTCCCCTTTGGGTGTAGGTTAGAGAATCTTATGGGGACCAGGAGTGGGTGCACTGCTGTAAATTTCTGGGTGCTTGTGGCTCACACTGAAATAAGAACTCTTCAATTTACCATAGTTACATCCTACTTGCTCTGGTGGCCCCTGGGTTCCCTTATGCATCCAGAGGCTTAATGTGAAGACACCCTTAGATGAGGCCTCCTGTGATCACATTAAATCAGCTTCTTTTCCTATATGTTGGAATGTCTGGCACTGCAGGTGACTGATGGTAGTATTTTGCCCTATTGTCAGAGGTAACATGTGCAAAGGACCTGACACATGGTAGACACTTTGGAGTTAGTTTCCGTCTTCACCTTTCTTACCAGTCAAGACCAACAACCACATCTTATCCACCTTGAATCCCAGTGGCCAGCATAGAGCTGTGGACATCCTAGCCTCCTGTGACTATAATGCATTTTAAGTCCTCCAGACAGAAATGCACTAGATCTCCCTTAAAAACATACACAGATATTTCTCAATATCCAAACCCAGGAGCCTGGATAATTCTGTTAAGCATTCAGATTAGTTATTCAGTTTCTAAACTCAGGAATCACTCTCTGAAGTTTAAGAACCAAATAGATTCAGATCAAAAGTCCCCCTGCTATCCAGATTTTCATGACTCTTACCCACTGTATGAACTCAGTTTATTGCATTTGTCTAGTATTTTGATCCCCAACTACAGTTAAACTTTCCATCATTGAGTGATACAAGTCATCTAGAGAGATACATTAATTCCATATCATTTTACACATTATTTTAGAACAAGCTTCTGCATTTGTCCTTGAATCAGGTAGGCTGTACTTGTGCTGACAGTCATGGTTGACTTTAAGCAAAGTCATCCAGCAGTGCATAACCTTGTGAAAATGATGTTTCCTTATTTCTAATAGATTTCTAGTAGTGGGATAGCTGGGTAAACACCTATGTGTTTTGGCCAGATATTCCCACACCCTTCTCCATAGGAGATGGATCATCTTGTACTCTCACCAGTGTATGAGATGTGTCTGTTTTCTACAGCTTTGCAGTGAGGCCATTGTTGAATTCTTGAAATTTGGAGTTCATCATTTAAATTTCATCTCTCACTGCCATTTTCCCCTTCCAGACTGAGAATATACAAGTTACACTACCTCTAGAGGACTATTTGGAAGGAAAAGTTGGTTTTAAGACCTATAAGAATTACTTCACAGCTGGTGCTGGCTGGCCCCTCATCACCTTCCTTATTCTAGTAAACATCGCAGCTCAGGTACGTAAGGGCATTTATTTTGGTTTGTGCACTCAGATTGATAATTACATACTATTTATACTGTATTTTGGACTTCCCCGGTGGCTCAGATGGTAAAGTGTCTGTCTACAATGCAGGAGACCTGGGTTCAATCCCTGGGTCAGGAAGATTCCCTGGAGAAGGAAATGGCAACCCACTCCAGTACTCTTGCCTAGAAAATCCCATGGATGGAGGAGCCTGGTGCAAGTACTCTAGGCAAGAGTACTGGAGTGGGTTGAGTCGGACACGACTGAGCAACTTCACTTTCACTATACTGTATTTTATAATTATTTTTAGATGTGTGTATTAAGAGATTTATTTTGAAAAACCAGCTGAGGTTGTGCATTCTAGCTGGGTGAATCTGAAATCAGGAAGGCAGGTCTGCAGGCTAGAAGCTCAGGCAGGCGCTGACCCTGCTGACTTGAGGCAGAATTTCTTCTCCTTCCCCTGGAAGCCTCAGGTATTGCTCTCCAGGCCTCTGTCCTGACTGAACAAGGCTGCCACAAAAGTTATTACTCCGTCTTTCAGTCTACTTGGATTTGCATTGAAATACATTAGCAAAGAGCTGACTCATTTGAAAAGACCCTGATGTTGGGAAAGATTGAAGGCAGGAGGAGAAGGGGACGACAGAGGATGAGATGGTTAGATGGCATCACCAACTTAGTGGACATGAGTTTTGGGTCAACTCCGGGAGTTGGTGATGGATAAGGAGGCCTGGCATGCTGCGGTTCATGGGGTTGCAAAGAGTCAGACATGACTGAGTGACTGAACTGACTGACATTACATTGTGGGGAGCAGTGTCTTCTGGGGAAAAGGGGATCTGTTTTAAAGATATTAAAATGTATCATGCCCTCCCCTGACCTATGGTCATCTGGGGTGTGGGGCTTAGTGCAGACCTGAGCCGGAAGGACCGTCTCTGTGTTCTGGAGCCTTTCTATCCCCCATGCTAGTGAGCGGTGGTTTGAGGGCTCAGTAATGTCAGTGTGTGAATGATTGCTGTTTCCTGTTCCAGGTTGCCTACGTCCTTCAGGACTGGTGGCTTGCATTCTGGTGAGTGATTCCTGGTCTGACCCAAAGTGCTGAGAAATTGGGCCGGGGTTGGGCTTGTTTAACCTCCATTTACGACCAACCAGTAATTTTCTCGAAGAAAAAGTAAACTTCTTGCGGGTGGGAGTGTGATCACCTCGTGGTCTCTCCCCACGTTCCTCTCTTTAGCAGCTTCTTCATAGACAATTTGTTTTCTTTTTTTGCTTTTGAACTTTTTGTTTTGTATTGGAGTATAGCCAGTTTACAATTTTGTGATGGTTTCAGGTGAATAGCAAAGATACTCAGCCATACATATGCATGTATCCGTTCTACACTGTCCCCTTCCTATCCAGGCTGCCACATAACATTGAGAGAGTTCCATGTGCTATACAATAAGTTATTGTTGGTTATCTATTTTAAATATAGTGTGTGCATGGCCATCACAAACTCCCTAACTATCCCTTCCCCTCCAGCACCATAAATTCATTTTCTAAGTCTCTCTTCACAGACAGTTTGAGAACTGAAAATAATCATTCAGATTTTTAAAAGGGAGACACACAGAGGGTCTTGTGAGCTGGGAAACACTTTCCAGCATGAAACGTGTTTCTCAAATTGAGGTAATTTTTTTTTTTAACATTTGTGTAAATTCTATGTTTATGTATAGTATAATATTTTTTCTTCCCTGTTCCATAGGGCGAATTTACAAATTAACCTGTATTCTGGGGCATTTGTAAAAGAAGATGTAGATGTGATGCTCCTTCTGAACTGGTGCTTAAGAGTTTATTCAGGTAAAGTTGACTCATTTGCTCTATTATATCAGAGTTTAAGTTACAATGAGTCTGTGAGCAACGAGGGCTTCCAGAGTAATCGTAATGTCTTAACAGATTAACTGTCTGAGTTGCATTACTCTGAGAATTGATTAGAATAATTATTTTAAAGACCTACTAGAAGAAAAGGGGTTGAATGAAGACTCTTAATCTACTCTGTACTGGATGTTGGTAGTTAAACCAGATTGCACATTCAAAAGTTAGCCACTGGAAATACGTTGCAATGTTTATTCTAATAGGGTTGTTTTAAGCTAACTTGATATTGTTTTATGATGTGCACGGGATTAGACATGGATCCCCACCCTGTGGTTCAGGTTGTTCCAATTCTGTCCAAATAAGCCTTGGCTTTTTTGATCTTAGATGAAATCTCTGGCAGCATGGGGCCCAATAAACGCATTATTGCCTCCCAGGTATGAATATTCCCTTCACCACACTGGCTAATCACTAATTACTTGAGAAGCTAAGCAGGGAATCCAGTGTCTGGGATTAGATTCCCTCTCTTTCTTAACTTGAGATTAGTATTATGTCCTTCTCAACTGTGTGATTATTTTAACAATTGGCTTTCCAGACTAATATTAACATGACTCTCTCTATTCACAAGAATGTTTAGAATATATATAGCATTAAATACTATTTAAAGCATATGTTCACCTAAAATTTTAAATATATTCTTTATTCCATTCATCTGTTAATGGACATTAGATTTCTTCCATGTCCTGGCTATCATAACTAGTGTGGCTATGAACATGGGTTCATGTCTCTTTTGAATTATGGATTCTCAGGGTACCCGCATAGGAGGATTTTCTGGGTCATCAGTTCAGTTCAGTCCCTCAGGCATGTCTGACTCTTTGCAAGCCCTGGATTGCAGCATGCCAGCCCTCTCTGTCCATCACCAACTCTAGGAGTTTACCCAAAATCATGTCCATGAGTGGGTCATGCCATCAACCATCTCATCCTCTGTCGTCCCCTTTTCCTCCCTCCTTCAATCTTTCCCAGCATCAGGGTCTTTTCAAATGAGTCAGTTTTTGCATAAGGTGCGCCAAAGTATTGGAGTTTCAGCTTCAATATAGTCCTTCCATGAACATTCAGGAGTGATCTCCTTTAGGATGGACTGTTTGGATCTCCTTGCAGTCCAGGAGACTCTCAAGAGTCTTCTCCAACAACACGGTTCAAAAGCATCAATTCTTCAGTGCTCAGTTTTCTTTATAGTCCAACTCTCACATTCACACATGACTAATGGAAAACCATAGCCTTAACTAGATGGACCTTTGTTGACAAAGTAATGTCTCTGCTTTTTAATATGCTGTCTAGGTTTGTCATAATGTTCCTTCCAAGAAGTAAACATCTTTTAATTTCATGGCTGCAGTCACCATCTGCAGTGATTTTGGAGCCCCCAAAAATAAAGTCAGCAACTGTTTCCACTGTTTCTGCATCTGTTTTCCATGAAGTGATGGGTCTGGATGCCATGATCTTAGTTTTCTGAATGTTGAGCTTTAAGCCAACTTTTTCACTCTCCTCTTTTACTTTCATCAAGATGCTCTTTAATTCTTCTTCAGTTTCTGCCATAAGGGTGGTGTCATCTGCATATCTGAGGTTTTTGATATGTTCTCCTGGCAATCTTGATTCCAGCTTGTACTTCCTCCAGCCCAGCATTTCTCATGATTTACTCTGCATATAATTTAAATAAGCAGGGTGACAATATACAGCCTTGATGTACTCCTTTTCGTATTTAGAACCAGTCTGTTGTTCCATGTCCAGTTCTAACTGTTGCTTCCTGACCTGCATACAGGTTTCTCAAGAAGGCAGGTCAGGCAGTCTGGTATTTCCATCTCTTTCAGAATTTTCCACAGTTTGTTGTGATCCACACAGTCAAAGGCTTTGGCATAGTCAGTACAGCAGAAATAGCTATTTTTATGAAACTATCTTGCTTTTCTGATGATCCAATGGATGTTGACAATTTGATCTCTGGTTCCTCTGCCTTTTCTAAACCAGCTTGAACACATGGAAGTTCACAATTCACGTGTTGCTAAAGCCTGGCTTGGAGAAATTTGAGCATTACTTTACTAGTGTGTGAGATGAGTGAAATTGTGTTTGGCATTGCTTTCTTTGTGATTGGAATGAAGACTGACCTTTTCCAGTCCTGTGGCCACTGCTGAGTTTTCCAAATTTGCTGGCACATTGAGTGCAGCACTTTCATAGCATCATCTTTTAGGATTTGAAATAACTCAACTGGAATTCCATCTCCTCCACTAGCTATGTTTGTAGTGATGCTTCTGAAGGCCCACTTGACTTCACATTCCAGAATGTCTGGCTCTAGGTGAGTGATCACACCATCGTGATCATCTGGGTCGTGAAGATCTTTTTTGTACAGTTCTTCTGTGTATTCTTGCCACCTCTTCTTAATATCTTCTGCTTCTGTTAGGTCACTACCATTTCTGTCCTTTATTGAGCCCATCTTTGCATGAAATGTTCCCTTGGTATCTCTGATTTTGAAGAGATCTCTAGTCTTTCCCATTTTATTGTTTTCCTCTATTTCTTTGATCACTGAGGAAGGCTTTGTTATCTCTCATTGCTATTCTTTGGAACTCTGCATTCAAATGGGTATTTCTCCTTTTTTTCACTTCTCTTCTTTGCACAGCTGTTTGTAAGGCCTCCTCAGATAGCCATTTTGCTTTTTTGCATTTCTTTTTCTTGGGGATGGTCTTGATCCCTGTCTCCTGTACAGTGTCACAAACCTCCATCCATAGTTCATCAGGCCTTCTGTCTATCAGATCTAGTCCCTTAAATCTATTTTCCACTTCCACTGTATATTCGTAAGGGATTTGATTTAGGTCATATCTGAATGGTCTACTGGTTTTCCCTACTTTCTTCAATTTAAGTCTGAATTTGGCAGTAAGGAGTTCATGATCTGAGCCATAGTTAGCTCCCAGTCTTCTTTTTGCTGACTGTATAGAGCTTCTCCATCTTTGGCTGCAAAGAATATAATCAATCTTATTTCAGGTTGACCATCTGGTGATGTCCATGTATCGAGTCTTTTCTTGTGTTGTTGGAAGAGGGTGTTTGCTATGATCACTGTATTCTCCTAGGAAAACTCTATGAGCCTTTGCTCTGCTTTATTCTGTACTCCAAGGCCAAATTTGCCTATTATTCCAGGTGTTTCTTGACTTCCTACTTTTGCATTCCAGTCCCCTATAATGAAAAGGACATCTTTTTTGGGTGTTAGTTCCAAAAGGTCTTTAGGTCTTCATAGAACCATTTAACTTCAGCTTCTTCAGCATTACTGGTTTGGGCATAGACTTGGATTACCATGATATTGAGTGGTTTGCCTTGGAAATGAACAGAGATCTTTCTGTCGTTGCTGAGATTGCATCTAAGTACTGCATTTTGGACTCTTTTGTTGACTCTAATGGCTACTCCATTTCTTCTAAGGGATTCTTGCCCACAGTAGTTGATATGATGGTCATCTGAGTTAAATTCACCCATTCCAGTCCATTATAGTTTGCTTATTCCTAAAATGTCGATGTTCACTCTTTCCTTTCATTCTCCAGGGGATCTTGCCAACCTAAGGACTGAACCCAGGTCTCCTGCATTGCAGGCTGATGCTTTATTCTGAACTGAGCCCCCAAGCACTTAGTGAGAGATTAGGTACTTGTTTAGATTTACTATCTCATATCAAAATATAATCTGTAGTTTCTTGAAATTCATTTAAGAGATTGTCCACTTGCAACTTAACATTGTCTTTTCAAACTTTTTAAAGCTACTTGGGCATAGAAGTAGCTACTTGGTTCAGGATTGGGAACATGTGTACACCCGTGGCAGATGCATGTTGATGTATGGCAAAACTAATACAATATTGTAAAGTAAAAAAAAAAAACAAAACACATAAATAATAATAAATAAATAAAAATAAATATTTTAAATTTTTAGTAATTTTTATTACAGTATAGTTGCTTTCCAATGTTTAGTTAGTTTCTACTGTACATCAGAGTGAGCCAATTATATATAAATATCCTCTCTTTTTTGGATTTCCTTCCTATCTAGGTCACCAGAGAGCTTTGAGTAGAGCTCCTTGTGCTATACAGTAGGTTCTTAAGAAGCTACTTTACATGGAAATAAATTTCC